>NC_091127.1:141277442-141437442 GCF_040183065.1 Periplaneta americana
TAGATAGATAGATAGATAGATAGATAGATAGATAGATAGATAGATAGATAGATAGATAGATAGATAGATAGATAGATAGATAGATAGATAGATAGATAGATAGATAGATAGATAGATAGATAGATAGATAGATAGATAGATAGATAGATAGATAGATAGATAGATAGATAGATAGATAGATAGATAGATAGATAGATAGATAGATAGATAGATAGATAGATAGATAGATAGATAGATAGATAGATAGATAGATAGATAGATAGATAGATAGATAGATAGATAGATAGATAGATAGATAGATAGATAGATAGATAGATAGATAGATAGATAGATAGATAGATAGATAGATAGATAGATAGATAGATAGATAGATAGATAGATAGATAGATAGATAGATAGATAGATAGATAGATAGATAGATAGATAGATAGATAGATAGATAGATAGATAGATAGATAGATAGATAGATAGATAGATAGATAGATAGATAGATAGATAGATAGATAGATAGATAGATAGATAGATAGATAGATAGATAGATAGATAGATAGATAGATAGATAGATAGATAGATAGATAGATAGATAGATAGATAGATAGATAGATAGATAGATAGATAGATAGATAGATAGATAGATAGATAGATAGATAGATAGATAGATAGATAGATAGATAGATAGATAGATAGATAGATAGATAGATAGATAGATAGATAGATAGATAGATAGATAGATAGATAGATAGATAGATAGATAGATAGATAGATAGATAGATAGATAGATAGATAGATAGATAGATAGATAGATAGATAGATAGATAGATAGATAGATAGATAGATAGATAGATAGATAGATAGATAGATAGATAGATAGATAGATAGATAGATAGATAGATAGATAGATAGATAGATAGATAGATAGATAGATAGATAGATAGATAGATAGATAGATAGATAGATAGATAGATAGATAGATAGATAGATAGATAGATAGATAGATAGATAGATAGATAGATAGATAGATAGATAGATAGATAGATAGATAGATAGATAGATAGATAGATAGATAGATAGATAGATAGATAGATAGATAGATAGATAGATAGATAGATAGATAGATAGATAGATAGATAGATAGATAGATAGATAGATAGATAGATAGATAGATAGATAGATAGATAGATAGATAGATAGATAGATAGATAGATAGATAGATAGATAGATAGATAGATAGATAGATAGATAGATAGATAGATAGATAGATAGATAGATAGATAGATAGATAGATAGATAGATAGATAGATAGATAGATAGATAGATAGATAGATAGATAGATAGATAGATAGATAGATAGATAGATAGATAGATAGATAGATAGATAGATAGATAGATAGATAGATAGATAGATAGATAGATAGATAGATAGATAGATAGATAGATAGATAGATAGATAGATAGATAGATAGATAGATAGATAGATAGATAGATAGATAGATAGATAGATAGATAGATAGATAGATAGATAGATAGATAGATAGATAGATAGATAGATAGATAGATAGATAGATAGATAGATAGATAGATAGATAGATAGATAGATAGATAGATAGATAGATAGATAGATAGATAGATAGATAGATAGATAGATAGATAGATAGATAGATAGATAGATAGATAGATAGATAGATAGATAGATAGATAGATAGATAGATAGATAGATAGATAGATAGATAGATAGATAGATAGATAGATAGATAGATAGATAGATAGATAGATAGATAGATAGATAGATAGATAGATAGATAGATAGATAGATAGATAGATAGATAGATAGATAGATAGATAGATAGATAGATAGATAGATAGATAGATAGATAGATAGATAGATAGATAGATAGATAGATAGATAGATAGATAGATAGATAGATAGATAGATAGATAGATAGATAGATAGATAGATAGATAGATAGATAGATAGATAGATAGATAGATAGATAGATAGATAGATAGATAGATAGATAGATAGATAGATAGATAGATAGATAGATAGATAGATAGATAGATAGATAGATAGATAGATAGATAGATAGATAGATAGATAGATAGATAGATAGATAGATAGATAGATAGATAGATAGATAGATAGATAGATAGATAGATAGATAGATAGATAGATAGATAGATAGATAGATAGATAGATAGATAGATAGATAGATAGATAGATAGATAGATAGATAGATAGATAGATAGATAGATAGATAGATAGATAGATAGATAGATAGATAGATAGATAGATAGATAGATAGATAGATAGATAGATAGATAGATAGATAGATAGATAGATAGATAGATAGATAGATAGATAGATAGATAGATAGATAGATAGATAGATAGATAGATAGATAGATAGATAGATAGATAGATAGATAGATAGATAGATAGATAGATAGATAGATAGATAGATAGATAGATAGATAGATAGATAGATAGATAGATAGATAGATAGATAGATAGATAGATAGATAGATAGATAGATAGATAGATAGATAGATAGATAGATAGATAGATAGATAGATAGATAGATAGATAGATAGATAGATAGATAGATAGATAGATAGATAGATAGATAGATAGATAGATAGATAGATAGATAGATAGATAGATAGATAGATAGATAGATAGATAGATAGATAGATAGATAGATAGATAGATAGATAGATAGATAGATAGATAGATAGATAGATAGATAGATAGATAGATAGATAGATAGATAGATAGATAGATAGATAGATAGATAGATAGATAGATAGATAGATAGATAGATAGATAGATAGATAGATAGATAGATAGATAGATAGATAGATAGATAGATAGATAGATAGATAGATAGATAGATAGATAGATAGATAGATAGATAGATAGATAGATAGATAGATAGATAGATAGATAGATAGATAGATAGATAGATAGATAGATAGATAGATAGATAGATAGATAGATAGATAGATAGATAGATAGATAGATAGATAGATAGATAGATAGATAGATAGATAGATAGATAGATAGATAGATAGATAGATAGATAGATAGATAGATAGATAGATAGATAGATAGATAGATAGATAGATAGATAGATAGATAGATAGATAGATAGATAGATAGATAGATAGATAGATAGATAGATAGATAGATAGATAGATAGATAGATAGATAGATAGATAGATAGATAGATAGATAGATAGATAGATAGATAGATAGATAGATAGATAGATAGATAGATAGATAGATAGATAGATAGATAGATAGATAGATAGATAGATAGATAGATAGATAGATAGATAGATAGATAGATAGATAGATAGATAGATAGATAGATAGATAGATAGATAGATAGATAGATAGATAGATAGATAGATAGATAGATAGATAGATAGATAGATAGATAGATAGATAGATAGATAGATAGATAGATAGATAGATAGATAGATAGATAGATAGATAGATAGATAGATAGATAGATAGATAGATAGATAGATAGATAGATAGATAGATAGATAGATAGATAGATAGATAGATAGATAGATAGATAGATAGATAGATAGATAGATAGATAGATAGATAGATAGATAGATAGATAGATAGATAGATAGATAGATAGATAGATAGATAGATAGATAGATAGATAGATAGATAGATAGATAGATAGATAGATAGATAGATAGATAGATAGATAGATAGATAGATAGATAGATAGATAGATAGATAGATAGATAGATAGATAGATAGATAGATAGATAGATAGATAGATAGATAGATAGATAGATAGATAGATAGATAGATAGATAGATAGATAGATAGATAGATAGATAGATAGATAGATAGATAGATAGATAGATAGATAGATAGATAGATAGATAGATAGATAGATAGATAGATAGATAGATAGATAGATAGATAGATAGATAGATAGATAGATAGATAGATAGATAGATAGATAGATAGATAGATAGATAGATAGATAGATAGATAGATAGATAGATAGATAGATAGATAGATAGATAGATAGATAGATAGATAGATAGATAGATAGATAGATAGATAGATAGATAGATAGATAGATAGATAGATAGATAGATAGATAGATAGATAGATAGATAGATAGATAGATAGATAGATAGATAGATAGATAGATAGATAGATAGATAGATAGATAGATAGATAGATAGATAGATAGATAGATAGATAGATAGATAGATAGATAGATAGATAGATAGATAGATAGATAGATAGATAGATAGATAGATAGATAGATAGATAGATAGATAGATAGATAGATAGATAGATAGATAGATAGATAGATAGATAGATAGATAGATAGATAGATAGATAGATAGATAGATAGATAGATAGATAGATAGATAGATAGATAGATAGATAGATAGATAGATAGATAGATAGATAGATAGATAGATAGATAGATAGATAGATAGATAGATAGATAGATAGATAGATAGATAGATAGATAGATAGATAGATAGATAGATAGATAGATAGATAGATAGATAGATAGATAGATAGATAGATAGATAGATAGATAGATAGATAGATAGATAGATAGATAGATAGATAGATAGATAGATAGATAGATAGATAGATAGATAGATAGATAGATAGATAGATAGATAGATAGATAGATAGATAGATAGATAGATAGATAGATAGATAGATAGATAGATAGATAGATAGATAGATAGATAGATAGATAGATAGATAGATAGATAGATAGATAGATAGATAGATAGATAGATAGATAGATAGATAGATAGATAGATAGATAGATAGATAGATAGATAGATAGATAGATAGATAGATAGATAGATAGATAGATAGATAGATAGATAGATAGATAGATAGATAGATAGATAGATAGATAGATAGATAGATAGATAGATAGATAGATAGATAGATAGATAGATAGATAGATAGATAGATAGATAGATAGATAGATAGATAGATAGATAGATAGATAGATAGATAGATAGATAGATAGATAGATAGATAGATAGATAGATAGATAGATAGATAGATAGATAGATAGATAGATAGATAGATAGATAGATAGATAGATAGATAGATAGATAGATAGATAGATAGATAGATAGATAGATAGATAGATAGATAGATAGATAGATAGATAGATAGATAGATAGATAGATAGATAGATAGATAGATAGATAGATAGATAGATAGATAGATAGATAGATAGATAGATAGATAGATAGATAGATAGATAGATAGATAGATAGATAGATAGATAGATAGATAGATAGATAGATAGATAGATAGATAGATAGATAGATAGATAGATAGATAGATAGATAGATAGATAGATAGATAGATAGATAGATAGATAGATAGATAGATAGATAGATAGATAGATAGATAGATAGATAGATAGATAGATAGATAGATAGATAGATAGATAGATAGATAGATAGATAGATAGATAGATAGATAGATAGATAGATAGATAGATAGATAGATAGATAGATAGATAGATAGATAGATAGATAGATAGATAGATAGATAGATAGATAGATAGATAGATAGATAGATAGATAGATAGATAGATAGATAGATAGATAGATAGATAGATAGATAGATAGATAGATAGATAGATAGATAGATAGATAGATAGATAGATAGATAGATAGATAGATAGATAGATAGATAGATAGATAGATAGATAGATAGATAGATAGATAGATAGATAGATAGATAGATAGATAGATAGATAGATAGATAGATAGATAGATAGATAGATAGATAGATAGATAGATAGATAGATAGATAGATAGATAGATAGATAGATAGATAGATAGATAGATAGATAGATAGATAGATAGATAGATAGATAGATAGATAGATAGATAGATAGATAGATAGATAGATAGATAGATAGATAGATAGATAGATAGATAGATAGATAGATAGATAGATAGATAGATAGATAGATAGATAGATAGATAGATAGATAGATAGATAGATAGATAGATAGATAGATAGATAGATAGATAGATAGATAGATAGATAGATAGATAGATAGATAGATAGATAGATAGATAGATAGATAGATAGATAGATAGATAGATAGATAGATAGATAGATAGATAGATAGATAGATAGATAGATAGATAGATAGATAGATAGATAGATAGATAGATAGATAGATAGATAGATAGATAGATAGATAGATAGATAGATAGATAGATAGATAGATAGATAGATAGATAGATAGATAGATAGATAGATAGATAGATAGATAGATAGATAGATAGATAGATAGATAGATAGATAGATAGATAGATAGATAGATAGATAGATAGATAGATAGATAGATAGATAGATAGATAGATAGATAGATAGATAGATAGATAGATAGATAGATAGATAGATAGATAGATAGATAGATAGATAGATAGATAGATAGATAGATAGATAGATAGATAGATAGATAGATAGATAGATAGATAGATAGATAGATAGATAGATAGATAGATAGATAGATAGATAGATAGATAGATAGATAGATAGATAGATAGATAGATAGATAGATAGATAGATAGATAGATAGATAGATAGATAGATAGATAGATAGATAGATAGATAGATAGATAGATAGATAGATAGATAGATAGATAGATAGATAGATAGATAGATAGATAGATAGATAGATAGATAGATAGATAGATAGATAGATAGATAGATAGATAGATAGATAGATAGATAGATAGATAGATAGATAGATAGATAGATAGATAGGTTGGTTGGTAGGTAGGTAGGTAGGTAGATAGACATAGAGACAGACAGACAGACAAGTGCATTTATTGATGCATGGTAAATTATACAAACTCATGTACACAAGATCCTTCGCACGAGCCCGTACGGCCATTCGTGCTGTAACTATGCACAGTTTGAATTTTCAAAGAAAACAAAAATAATACTACTAATAATAAAATAGTAAAACAACAGTTATTATTATTACTACCGTTATCATTAATTATCACAATTACAACTAATCTAACTTCAAATCAAATTTCACAAAAATAATAAAAGAAATAAAATGAAATAAATGTAAGATATGAAAAGAGAGAGAAAAAAAAACACAGTGACACACACACACACACACACACACATATATATATATATATATATATATATATATATATATATATATATATATATATAAACAAACAATTCAATTCCTTATTGAGACTGCACGAAATAATCCAACTAATAGATATAAAGGTAATACATTAAAAAAAAACATACACACGCGATAAAATACAAATAGAAAAAAAGACACAATAAATACAAAAATAACATTATCCACTAATTACTTAATCATTCTAACACTAATTAATAACTCTTTCCCTTATTTTCTCGGCTCCCTCCCCCTCGGTCAGTTCCACCTTCAACTGTCGAACTTTTGCCATAAATTTTCCCACACTGTCACAGGATTTAACGTTATTTAATACAGCGTATGTCGCCAAGTGCCCCCTGCTAGATGTAATGAAGGACTCTGGCAGGAATCGTTTCCTCATAGCTTCTGTGGCTTCACACTACGACAAAATGTGGTGTGATGTCTCGCCTCTACCGCAAAGAGGACATATTCTCGCCCCCTCTTCTTTGACGGTTTTAAGTGCCCTCCAGGCTCCTAGACGAAACCAGATTAAACCCATTCTACCTTCTTTGCTACCTCCATAGAGATATAGTTCGGCCCCCCAATTTGTTTTGATCATCGATTGGATCTCCAGAGCAACCTTATCCCTACATTCCCCTTCTGTTATTTGCCTGTCTATATCCTTCAGGAGTTTCTTGACTTTCCGCCAGACATTTCGCTTGTTCCTGCAATCTTCCCAGATTATAAATCCCATGCCTATTTCCTCCAACCCTCTAAGTAATCTACCTGCCCAGGTTACTTGGTCTCTCCTCTCGAGTTGCTCCCTATAACAGACCGCTCTAATAAGAGACCGATCTCCATGCACAATCCTCAAGTAGTACTTTAAAACTTTTATCTTGCATTCTATTGAGTCTCTAAATTTAGTAACGCAAGTTATTGTAATAATTACTGCCTTTATTCGCTGCATGAGCATGTACTGTACATCCCTGTTTCTACGTTACGACGCTATGTAGTGGATGCGTTATGCGCTCGTGATCAAGGTCGAGCTCTTCTACCATGATTGGGAGCTAATATCGTCTCATCCCTGGCATAACATATCACGTTAAAAAAGACCGGTAGCACACACTACTTTAAATGACGTCGAGAGAGGACAATTTTTTTCCGCGCTGTGAGTAGCGTGGTTGAAAACCGATGCGAGTCATAATTCTTTGTTCTTCATTTCGAGCTCGCAGCAAGGCTCTTTTTCCATATCAGGTCTAATTTTATCGGATCACACGACGTCTGCAGCCTGTGTATAAAATTACTTTTTTTTTCTCCTTCGGCAAAAGACGATGCAAATTGGATTTTTTTCTTTGTTTCTTTGCTTCGCTCGTCTGTACGGCTAGGACCCTGTGGGAGGGGAAATTCACAATACGTAGTTTTATGTAGCTAACTAATGCATGGAACAAGCGTGACGATCTTTTGTGAGTGTAAGATGTGTATAACCACCATGGAATTAATATAGACCATATTATTCTTTGATCAGAACATCATTTATTTATTCGCTCCATAGGCGCATACTAACGCTTCGACCTTCCCTTTTCAGACTCTGGTTCAGATCTTACACAGTCAAAGAATAGTGAACAAGCAGTTCATGGAATTTTTTTTTCTAAATATTCAAAGAAATAAAAGCCTACAATACACTAACAACACTGTACAACAATGAAAATGTAAATTGAATAAAAATAGCCCAATCTTATCAATTTTTATTTATCTATTTATTTATTCTGGTGTAGTTAAGGCCATCAGGTCTTCTCTTTCACACCACCAGAAATACAAATACAATAATAGAAATAAAAAGGAATCAAAAACACTATAAACAAATTAATAAAAGAGTTCTATTCAGTCAATGCTGAACATAAAAACACACTAAAACATGTTATAACAACATTTAAACAGGTTTAAAAACAAACGTTTTCGCCAATTTTGATTGGCATCTTCAGGTCGTGTATGTCGAATAGAACATGTTATGATAAGTGAACACTTGGTATATAAGGTTAAAAACAGAAGTTAAAAATATAATATACTTAAAAACAGAGAATAGAACTAGCAAAAAGCCACCACGATGATTGTAGAAGCACTATGTTGCCAGTTCTATTCTCTGTTTTTAAATATATTATATTTTTAACTTCTGTTTTTAACCTTATATACCAAGTGTTCACTTATCATAACATGTTCTATTCGACATACACGACCTGAAGATGCCAATCAATATTGGCGAAAACGTTTGTTTTTAAACCTGTTTAAATGTTGTTATAACATGTTTTAGTGTGCTTTTATGTTAAGTATTGACTGAATACAACTATTTTATTAATTAACATTGTACTTAACGGAACCAATATGCCTTTAAAATTACTATAAACAAAGTAAAACCACACAAAAATATACACAGGTTGCAGTCACACAATCTTTAAATGACTTTATGTGCTGATCATGAATATCATCATCATCATCATCATCATCATATCATGTTCATCTCCTCTCTTGCTTAAAAACGTCCCTTGTGCAGACCCTTGTATTTCCCTATTTTGACTATGCTGACATTTTACTGACTGACCTTTCCAGCGACAACAACACGAAACTTCAACGTGCTCATAATTTGTGTGTACGTTTTGTAAGCAATGTTCATAAATATGATCAAATCACCCCATCCCTGGAAGCAATAGGTTGGCTTAAACTAGATATCGAAATCTTTAACTCTTCTATTCCTTCGTACCTTTCGTCTCGCTTCACATACCTTTATTCCCACCGCAATCTGAACACACGCTCTCGCCATGAAACAATACTAACAATACCATCCCATCGCACCTCCTCATACTCATCCTCTTTCACAATAGTCCCGCCAAGACTCTGGAATTCGCTACCTGCTAGCATCAAGGACTGTCGAAATAAAATTGAATTCAAACGCAAACTTACTAGGTACTTGGTCAGTAATTGATTTCTTGTAAATAATTTTCCTTAATCTATCACAAAATATTTCAATATCGGGTAATTTCATCACTATAGAATTTTGTTATTCTAGGTTTAATATATAATTCAGTAAATATAAAATATTCTTTGTTTTTCTATGATAAATTATCTAGCTTTCATTAGTCAGGTAATCTTTTGGTACTTTGATTTTATTGTAATTGTGATTGTAAATTTAATATTGTAATTTTTTTTATAATTTTAATTGTAAATTTAATACTACTTGTAATTTTATTCTTCATATTATAGTTGGAATCTCCTGGTAGAGGGGCAGAGAAGGCCTGACGGCCTTATCTCTACCAGGTTAAATAAATAAATACTACTAATACTAAAATTAAAAATTAGCTCTAGTTTTCATTTTACACAGCTTTGTTATAGCGGGGTAATTTTATAGGGATTTTATAGAAAATTAAAATAATATAATAGTTCGGCAAAGGTATAAGTGATCTCAACTATGTTTCCCCCCCCCCCCCAGAAAATTCGACTACCGCAGGGATTTAAGGATTGTGAACTTGCATTAGAGTTTTTAGTAGAATCAAAATTCGTTGGTGGTATAGTCTAAACTTCTATTTAAGAAGGCAAAGTATATCACAAGTGAAATTAACAGTGTTTCATACTCTGTCGGAAATCGAATCCGATGTCGCTGAACACAGATTTCATATAGCCTACTTTCCAGAAATTCTACACCTTATGTATGTATGTATGTATGTATGTATGTATGTATGTATGTATGTATGTATGTATGTATGTATGTATGTATGTATGTATGTATGTATTTATTAACACTGCAATTTGGTATACACCCGGTGGCAGTGATATAATATACAATAATACCATTACAATTATACAATAATTACAGCTATAAAAGAAAAAAATAAAATAAAATAAACCTAAATTTATTTCTAACTGTAAATAAATAGATGCAATAAACCAAGGACTATAAATAAAAACTATTCTATAATAACGCCTAACAATATGCAAAAGTAAACCTAACTTATAAGTACTTCTATTTCACCCAACTATTACCAATTTAAGTAATTACATATCACCTTAATTAATTACATATCATCTTAATTAATTACAAATCAACTTAATTACATATCATCTTAATTAATTACATATCACCTTAATTTATTTACATATGAACTAAATTACATATCATCTTAATTAATTACATATCAACTTAATTAATTACATGGCACAACTTAGATAATTACACTGCACCTACAATTACATTTTCAGTCTAATCTTCTCAACCTTTCCTTAAATGTATTGATTTTGAGAGGACCACCCTGAAAGATTGCCGCAGGTAAGCTGTTCCAGTCTACTATTGTGCGGTTAACAAAGGAAAATTTTGCCACGTCCGTTCTTTGTTTTCTACATTTAAACTTCCTAATATGATCTGCCCTGCCTAAGTATGATGGTGTTGCTAATCTAGCATTGATGTCGGTCCATGCTTTGTGTCCCGTTTGTGCCTTAAACAATGCGGTGAGTCTGGTTTTTCGTCGCCTTAATTTGAGAGATTCCCACCCTAAGGCCCGGTTTCTTCAACCGTTCTTAAATTATAACAGTGTGTTATTCCATGTTAACTGAAAACTTAACAGTTGAAGCATTTCTTCAACTACTGTTAGTACTAACAGGCTGTTAAAACCTATGTTAATTTAACTGCCCAATTTCATGCAGTTAAATAATCTAACTCTCTGTTAGCATAGACGTATCCAATATGGCTGGTGCGTTAGATGCTGAACTTATTAAATGTGGATTATTTAGAAAATGATATCCATGAATACATAAACAGAGGGGATGATTTCTGTGATTTGACAAACCAGAAGTTCATACAAACGTATAGGCTATTTTCTGTCAAGCCTCACTTTTCGCTTTCAATTTAGATCCGTTTGTTTGTTTATTCTCAATAATTGGTTTATACTGCGAAATAATTTCCAGCAGAAGATTTCTTTCAAACGAAGTCTCACGATTTCTTTTTGTTCCAGTGTTTTCCATTTCATAACAGCAATACCAATACACCGCTCCACGTTATTGTGATACAGACGAGGAAAGAAGCAGAAATCAAACCTGAGAGAATAGAAAGACTTCTATCCTCTCTGAATCAAACAACGGAAACAAGCGAGAATCGCAATTGTCAGAGTTCAGAAAACAGAAGTGAGCCTATATTTGGTTATAGGTCTAGAATCTCTGGTCCTAACAGAGAGTTAACAAACAGAATGTTAAAATGTGAAATGTAAAGTTGAGGAAAAGCAATATTTTTAACAGCAATTCATTTTTTTTAACTTACAGTTAATTAACGCTATGTTAGTTGCATTTAAAGGGGAATGGGTAGTAATGCCTGTGCGCCTAAAAAAATTCAGTACAAAAATTTAATTCAATATTTCTAGGCTTTTAGTGCTCAAATTGGGATAAAATGTCCATTCTTATACTATCAATAATTCTGAATTCATTGGTATAAAAGACAACTAATTAGTTTCGTATCGAAGTACAAAAGAAAGATCCTAAATGATAGCCTGTTTTCTCACTTTGCTGAATGTACCTCATTCTTCAGGTGCACATTACTTGCTACAATCTTCACTCATTTGCCTTGTATTTTTTTAAGTTCCCTAATAATGTATATTTTAAATTATAAAGCAAAATTTAGTTAAATATTATCACCCCTGGTGAAACAGAAAAAAATATTGAACTTTGTTTAACATTTTTTTTTTTTTTGCAATTTTCTCAATTCATAGGCCTCTATATTTTTTCTCGTGTTGTGTGTGTCGTATTCATAAATCTGTAGGTCTACTATGAGCTATACAGGCTGCAGAAAACACTGTGAAAATTTTACGTAAATTTATTCAGTACTTTCAGAGAAAAATGTATTTTAGTATGAAAAATGACAGCTTATGGAAAACTGCATTTAAAACAGAAAGGAGAATGTATGAATTACATGCACCGCCAAATTTAAACAGGCAATTTAAAAGACATATCTGCAGAAATACCCCCCACAGTATTTATATTGTTTTAAAGCGCAAGTTTTGTACTTTTTTAAACACAAAAAGAAAAATCGGATTTTTGACCTCTAATTACTACCTGGTTCCCTTAACAAAGGTTGAAGAAACCGGACCTAAGTCTTTTACTATCTCTTCACCATGTCCCTTTCCCATTTTTACATATTTTGCTGCCTTGCATTGCTTAAAACAGAGGCATGCTGAATTTAATTGTCGTTAATAATCCATCTTCCTCAACCGAACTTTGGATCAAATACAAAACATGAAAATAACAGCCACTTAGAACTACTAATTCTGTGCAAGCCAGAAGACAATATGTATGGAGTGGGTTGCAGGCTAGGACAAAGCAGTTGAATCTCCAGACGAAATAGTTCCGTCGGCACGCGCCAAGTGGACGGAAGAGTTTCGGCAGGGCAAATTGGCGCCTATTAAGATCTCTGACGTGGAGTATTCCAGGTGAAATACGATCCGGTGTCTGTAATTACGGCTAATTGCGCGGGGAGTTAATTCCGGGTTTTCCTTCTGATTTCCCTTTCCGATGTCTTGAGTTCCGTTTCGTGAGATACGGGAGAGTTGGCGTTGCTAAGTGACAGGAATCGGATGTCCTGCAGCGCCTGCTTCATATGCAACTACCAGTGAAGTATTTTCTATTCAAGACCCTATTTTGTACACAGTGCTCAATCTACTGTGGCTTTACTATTATTTCACCAAAATTCTCTTTAATTTAATATCAAACAACTCATGTCAAAGACATGTGCCGACACATTGGTTCCGATTCCAGACGGCAGACATCTACGACACAAGGATACAAAAATTGAACCCACTCAATTCTGGTGTTGGATACGTTGAAAAATAACTCAACAATTGCTACATCTGTTCCAATAAAACTTTCCATGAAATCTTGTTCTCTTTCTGTAAACGGCCCCAGGAAAACTTATTTTTTACGGCCTTCGTAATAGCGCTCGAGTGGCCAAAATTTGTGTAAGCACTTCTTTTGACATTATTAAATTGATGGAAGGAAAAAGATTAATTTTTTATCTGCCTCCATGAGAATGGTTTTTTTGTAATACAAAGGATAATACCATATTTATCTTCTTCATTGGCATATCCAGACAAAATCGTCCCAATTCAAAGAGAGAAGCTTGACGATATACGCAAACTAATGCGTTACATACCACATGAATATCAAGAATTTTACAATAATATTCTTAAGTGGCCTATTGTGGAAAAATAAGTTCATTTGTATGTTGTACTTATGCATCAAGTACACAGTAGGTCTATGCGTATATTATATCCCTAATTTGACAAATAAACTTTAGTTGAACTGTAATTATTATATTACAATTTTGATTCCTTACAGAAACAACACATGCCAAGTTAATATACCTTTATTTCATTAACAATTCATTAGATTCTAATAAATTTGGTATAAAGCTACACATCTATTAGGCTTCTTTCAGAGGAAGCCAGTACTATAACCAATGATTTAGTCTACCACCAGTAATACCGTTTTTTGCGTCTACTGTAAAATATGGTTTTCATGACTTGCTGTTTCTGCAATCCCCGATTCATATGATTAGTCTGTTGACATGTAGACTAGTGATGCAGTAAACAAAATAAACTAAGACTTGAATTCGATTTCACTGTGGGCACACAAATTTGGATTAAGGTTAAATCCAGACAAATCGCAAGCAATCGTAATGGGACATAATCGTCTACGAAGCACTCTTGATAGTAGTACTATACCACATATAATATTGAATGGGATTATTGTTAAATACATTGAAACAGTTAAAAATCTTGGCATATTTATGGATAGCGATCTGAATTGGAACACTCAAGTAACGCACATTTGCAAAAAAAAAAAAAAAATATTTCTCGACTTCACTCCTTGTTCCATATGAAAGAATTTCTACCACATAGTCTAAAAAAGAATCTTATTCAGATGCTTGTAATGCCCCATTTTGATTATTGCGATTCCTTGCTAACTAATGTAAGTTCATTCTTAGCTGAGAGACTACAACGTGTTCATAATGTGTGGATACGATTCATCTGCAATACTCGTAAATTTGACCATATAACACCTTCCCTCCAGTTACTTTGATGGGTGCGTCTGAAGGAACGAAAACAATACATTCACTGTCTCTTCTGTTTAGAATCACACGTACTTCTACTCCGAATTATCTGTTATCGCGCTTTCAATTTCTTACAACTCTTCGAAACCAACATCAAGCACTTCTTTCTATCCCTCATCATAGAACGTCTTTATACTCATTTTCCTATACTGTAGAAATACCTCGCCTCTGGAATTCGTTACCTAATGACGTCAGGCACTGCCGGACTTTATCACAATTCAAAATTAAATTGGAAAATTTTGTCTTAGTTAATGTTTTTAGGTACTGCTAGAAGTATTTATTTGTGTTTTTTCTACTTTTTCTTTTTTAATCTAGATTAAAATTCCAAGTTTCTTGTTTATGTTAATTAATTAGTTAGGATACAGTTAATTATGATACTTAATCACTCATTTAAAGTTTGCGTGACTGCAATATGTGTATATTTTTGTGTGGCTTTAGTTTGTTTATAGTGTTTTTTTTCTCTCTCTCTCTTTATTTCTTGTTTAGCTTTATTTTGTATATAGTGTATTTTTTTTGTTTATTTCTATTATTATATTTGTATTCCTGGTGTTGTGGAAGAGAAGGCCTGATGGCTTTAACTACACCAGAATAAACAAATAAATAAATAAATAAATAATGATTATCAAATATCTTCAATACATAGAATATCGAAGAATATAGACTCTAGATTTTCTAGATGAGATTCTAAGAATGCATGAACCATATCTACTATTAACCTGGCAGCATGTGACAGTATCACGAGATTTCTGAGTGACGGGTATTGCGAGAAATTTAAAGCTGAATAGTAATTTTATTCAATCACAAGCATTCTAAATGCTAGTAAAGAAGACCGGCTAGTTCCAACTTTCGAGATCTGGATAAATCTAGACTAGTGCCTTTTGACTCGCGAATGGTCTGCACATCCATTGATTTCATCTCGTCTGACTGATATCACGCCTTCTTTCTGCCGCTTTGACGTTTGGAGTGGCTGTAGAGACTCTGAACCGGATACCTTCACTGCCGAAGCTGCGCTCAAGATTTCCTTTTTTCCGTTTCTATTGAATTCACGGTTTCTAAAGGAGACTCAGAGTCCTTGTGCTCGAATCTCGAAAGCGACGTCTGAAGCTTTTGTACTGTGATAAGGAATCGCGTAGTATTAAAAGTTTTCAGATACAGCACTGCCATGAGTCCATTGAAAGCAGTAGCTTGAGCCTTTTTGAATCCTCGGATAGATGAATGCTGAAAATATTCTAATACAAGTAAAAATGAAAGTTTCAGAGCCATAGTGGGCCAAGCGCCATTTATTAAAAACGGAGAAAGCAGGGGTTAAAGTTAAGTGAATACCATAGTTTTATGAAGATTGACATATCATTTAGTTTTAATGTGTATACTTTATATTACTTGCTATATGTTTCCATTGAATTATGGTGGGTAATTCCATGCAAAACAGTATGACGAAAAACATATCTCCAAATTTGTTAAAAATTGTACATTCAACTCTTTATGTCGTATATATTAATCATGTACAAAATTATGTTTGCGACAGCTACCATTTAAATGTAATGGCCAGTTAAAATATTTTTATTTGAGCACATAGCCCTATTTTAAATTTGTTTTCTGACCATAAGAATAATTACAATTTTTTTTAAGATATCGTTAGATAGCTTACAAAATAGGCTATTAAGATACTATAATTCAGTGCAGTTCTGAAAATTGTGTTTAAAGAAATTCAAAAATGTATTCTAAAAAACGCCATTACATAAAATCTAATACTTGAATTCGCATGAAAAAAATAAATGACAATTTACTAAGCATTTTCATTAGTCTGTCAAATTTTCATAATGGGATCTTCAAAAATAAGGAAGTTATAAATTAAAACAACTCGCCGTGTAAAGGGTGATCTATGCCGCTGCGCCATGCGCCATCACTGCTGCTGGTCACTGCGAGAAGCGTTTCCGCGTTGACGACCGGTGCGCGTCACACTTCTGATTTGAGCTAGTTTCGGTACTTCTGATGAAGCAGAATAGGGTTTTATTGCTAACTTTCCCTTAACTGGAACCAAACAGTGAACACTTCTTGTTCTTGTCTTGAGGCTGGCAAATCTTTGAGGATTTATATTTTGTAACTACTTCTTCATGATTTTCAATGGATGTGAATGACACAGTAATTCCCTGTATATTGCATTTTGACCAATCATACAATCCTTTAGGCCATTTAACTATTTATTATTATGATATTCATTTACTAGAATATTGAAATTCAGAACTTGACGTTACAAATTTTAAAATTTTGTATGGAATGACCCTGGTAATAACTTTATTTCAACCCTTGTTTTCTACGGTTTCAGTAAATGGCGCTTGGCCCACTATGGTTCTGAACCCTTCAAATAAACATAAACAAATGGTTGAGAGGATTCAAGACAGATACTTCTGTACTCAATTGTGTGGATTTCGTATTTTACTGAAGACAAGATGACAAGTATTTAAAATTTCACAATTGAAGTGCTCAGAACTATAGTGGGCCAAGCGCCATTTACTAAAATCGTATAAAACAAGAGTTAAAATGAAGTTATTACCATAATTCAATGGAAACATATTATAGCAAGTAATATAAAGTATACACATTCAAATTAAATGATATGTCAATCTTCATTAAACTATGGTTTTCACTTAACTTTAACCCTTACTTTCTCCGTTTTTAATAAATGGCGCTTGGCCCACTATGGCTCTCAACCCTTCAATTATACACCACTCAGTGAACTGAGTTAATATTCTTTGAAGTTCACATCGGCATATTTAGTAAACTTTTCATAGGAACTATGTAACGATATAACTTATTAATATGCTATGATTTATTGCAGTACTTACCCTAGTGCAAACCCTAGTAACGCCGCACTTCGATTATTGTGACGTTTTGTTAAGTGACCTAAGTTCTGAATTGTCAGTCAAGTTACAGCGAGCTCAGAATATGTGCGTCAGATACGTGTGCAACATCCGACGGTATGATCACATATCACCGTCCTTCGCAAGTCTCTCGTGGCTCCGACTTAAAGAACGTAGAACTTTACACTCTTTGTCTTTACTCTTTCGAATTCTGCACACTTCAACACCAAATTACCTTTCGTCTCGTTTCTCTTATCTATACTCTAACCACGACGTAAATACCAGATCACTTATCTGTGGCACGCTAAGTATACCTCTTCATAGAACATCTTGTTATTCATCATCTTTTACAATATCCACCTCGCGTCAATGGAATTCCTTGTCACAAAGTATTAGGGGCTGCAAGACAATAAACACTTTTAAAAACAGCTTAAAAGATAACCTTCTTAGCATTTCACCCCAATCATACTGACTTAAACTATCATTGTCTACATTGTTACTCCTTCCTTTAGACATGCATCCTGATAGTGCTGTATTTTCAAAATTCTCTCATAATAATCTCTTTCTATTATCTAATATTATTTGAAATATATTAACATTCTATGTATTTCAGCTTAATTCTGCTACACAGTTTATTTCAGTGTTTAATTAATAGTTCATAGTATTGTGTTGTTTAATTTGTAAATAACTTTTGTATACATGTAACTCTCATCTAAATCAAATTGTTGGATTCTTTGTAAGTTCATGCATATGTATATACACTTTTTGCTGGTTGAGTGGAAGAGAAGGTCTTACGGCCTTAACTCTGCCAGCTAAAATAAATCATTATTATTATTATTATTATTATTATTATTATTATTATTATTATTATAAATGGTAGTAATGTAGCCTTAAGTTATGAAAGTTCGTGCCATTTTCATTTTGGTGTAAATTTTACAAAATTTTACTCTAGGGCCCTATTCCACAAAGGCATGGTGTTGTACATTCTTAGACAAAAGTTTCGTCGTAAAGATACTTAACATAGAAATGAGACACTGCGCATGATCAGACATACAACGAAACGGAACTAATTTTATTACCTCAACTAGTCGTTCTCTTGGAAACCAGGTTCCTCGTCTTCTGATGCTGCGCATTGCCTCCTTTCTGGAACTTGTAAAGTAATTGTGTGACAAACCTTTTTCTACGACTGTACATTACAAGTATATTCTCTCGGAAGTAGTAAACATGCTTGAGTTTCAGTTCCACAAAAGACTTTGCTACAGTAGTATTTTACCATTCCTTACGTACAAATTACCAATGAAGTTTTATGATTGTATTCCACAAAAGTACTAGTATATTTTGTACCTTACTAGTGAATTGTCAAGTCTTCTCTACCAATTAAAGGCGACTAATACATGCATGTACTAATGCGATTTAAATATAATTATTTATTTAATAATATTAAAATATACTTTGATAAATATGTGTTATGGAATACATTTTCTTCCTTCTATTTCCTTTAAAAGATGCGATGTGATCTCTTTTGACACCACTTCAATAACTTTGCAGTGTTTGTAATTTCGTCACAATTAAGTTTGGGGTGAAGATCGTTAATACTGACATCTGTTGGCTAATATAGCAAACTATCACGGAACATTATGCAGGGATTGAGAAAGGACATGATGATGACAATAATAATAAGGAAGTAAATTTTTAATCATTAGAGAAATAAATTAAAATAAATAACATTGCAGGATTACGAAATTCATAGAAACTACGAATCTTTACTCTATAACCTACCTTAAAATACATTACGATTAAAGACATACATAACCTAATTCGATGAATAAAATACGAAGATAATCAGCTGCTTTATGTTATGTCGTTATATGTTTATTGATATGACGTCACTAGTAGCGATTCATTGGTGATGTACAAGACACTTTAATTCTTTCATGGAACAGAAAGACACAACTCCATACTTTACAACATCTTTCACCAGTAATTTGTAATGTACAGTAGTGGCAAACAAAACCGGTTCGACCCTTGTAGCTGATTTCAGAGCCTTGTTCACTCCAGAGCACGATAGACTGGTAACTAAGACTTTCGTGGTTCGAATCCTGCCTGGGAAGGAAACTTTTTTTGTTCATTATTCAAATTTATTCCCAACACCTTTCGATTGCTGGTAAAAATTCATGTTCTGGTAATAATAAGTTAATTAAGTAGTAAAATATCGCTGCAATTGAAAAGTAGGCCTATTGGGAATAAATTTGAGTAAGGAACAAAAAAGAGTTTCTTTCCCAGGCAGGATTCGAACCACGAAGGTCTTAGTTACCAGTCTATCGTGCTCTAAACTGAACAAAGCTCTGAAATAGCTACAAGAGTCGGTCCGGTTTTTTTTTTGCCACTACTGTACAACACCATACATTTGTAGAATAGGCTACAGGGAACTGAGTTTAAATTCTAAAGATATTCGTTCATATTTTGATTATAATTTTGGAGTTGGTGATATGACATTAAGGTGATAATTTATTCACAGAAGGAAAGGAGACAAAAATGTCAAAATTTATGCGCTTGTGACAAGTCAAAAAACTGAATTTAGGTTGTAGCGAAATAAATTTAATTACACATTTTAGAGTTGCTGATTTGATGATATAGGGGAGACTCGGCTAATTCCGCAATATTAAGAAGTAAATCTATCACATTTTTATCAAAATATTTATTGGAAAATATTATCAAGGTATGTAGACATTGACGAAAACTTTCATTACCAAATGAGATAGAGGACATATTAAAATACAAATATATTTAGTTGTACATACATTACAGTTGAAAAAGAACAACTCGGGTAATTCCGCAACAGTGTGGATAAATCCGCAATAGGACTTGGCTAATTTCGCAGTAGTAAATAATTATGATATATATTATGAAAGTAACATGAAAGGAACAATTTATATTTAACAAAGCTCACTTTCTTCACAGCTGTGTAGCAAAACACGAAAAACAGCCAACTTTCGATGTTTCACTGTATTGCCGACAGAGGTGTCGACCAATATCTTTGAATTTTTTTCTATAGCACTGCATAGGACATACCTCCTGTTGACAGCCTCTCAAAACTTACGTTCACGCTATTGTAAAGCCGTAGTAAAATCATACACGCACTACTGCGGGATTACCCGTACTGCGGAATTAGCCGAGTTTCCCCTACCGATTTTAATATAACTTTATGATGACAAGCGGACTGGTTACATAACAACATAACATACAGAACAGAAAACACACTACAAAGACATCTCAACACACAAATAACACAAACAAATAAATACGACCACACTGGTGTATACAAACTCACATGTAATAGTTGCGATAAGTTCTACATAGGACAGAGGCAGATCATTCCAAACACGCTACAAAGAACACATTAAAGCAATAACCAGAGGAGACAATACATCTAAATACGCCGATCTCATAACCAATCCTAACCATGCATACACTAACATAAATACGGACATGGAAATCCTACACATACAACCCAAGAACCAAAAACTCAACACACTAGAACAATACGAAATATACAAATAAACTAAAGCACACCCAGATCAAATTCTCAACACACAGATCAATTTCAGTACACACACACTATTTGACTCCATTTTTCAACACCTTTCAACAATCAAACACACCCACATAACAGGCAGAGAAGTTCGAGATGACGCCACGATCTAGTAGGCTCTGAGGATGGTGCGTGAAGCACTGAAACAGCTGTAAGCCGGACAAGTCTTACATAATTAACACTAGTAAATCCACTAGTTAATCATTAAATTATAGGTTATTTTTATTGAATCTATAATTATTTTCCATTATATGTATATTATATGTATTTATCTTTTGGTTTGTAGTCAGAAAAAGTATAATTTAGCCACAGTGGACATAAAACAGTTCCTATTTTATTTAAAATGTACCTTTCTCCAATGTATAGACATTTCTAAACTGATTTTCTTTGTATGACAGACGAAAGAAAAACTGAGAAAACCTCTCCGTTTCTCAATTTAGTGAGAACAACAATACGAAAAGAAATCTATCAGGTCCCTAGTCTCCTTGAACACATGGTTAGATACTTGTAATATACAATGCTTCGGGTCTGGAAGAAAACATTTATCATTTATAAATGATCGAACTGTGGAAAAAGGAATTGTCTGAGAGAGACAGAGGAAATGAGGTTGTGCCTGCCTTCATCATACAGAGGAGGAATTGTCAGCGCATGTTAGTGATTTTGAGTTATTGGTTTCATTGCTCTGACAGCTCTTTCATTCGGGCGCTTTTACAATGAACATGAAGTAGTTTTCCTTCCCTCCCTCAACCCAACTCTATTCCCATCGAAAATATTCAATATAGAACTACAAGTCTTTCTTTTCAGAAAATATATTCCTTTCTTTATGTGCCGATTTCTTTTACGGAAATATTCAGAATAAATTGAGATTTCACCTTCAGCTACACGTTTCGTTTACTTTGGACTAAAACCAAGGTTTCATACTGCTTTTATACTACAGAGGTCTGGAGTTTGATATTCCATGCCTGAATTTTTCTCCCTTCGTAATGACTGAATCATTAGAAGACTGCAGATCATGACCTTCATAACTATCAGAAACACCAGACAGAAATTATTTTCCTTCCAGGAGTAACATTAGGTTTCTGGTCGAGATTTTTAATGACAATGGTTTGTGATGATAATTACATTTCCGTGTTCAACTCAAGTATTTAAATGATACAGTGTTATTAATTGTATTTACTAAATAAGATAACAAAGAGAATACACTTTAATATGATACACTAACGTAATAGGCATATGTATGCATATTCCGATGATGTTTAATCATTCTGTGTGGTGTACAAAACTGCTACATCTGGAATATATGATATGCATTAGAATGATATATGAACTTTACTGGATTGAATTAGTTTTCATGGGCTACTAAGACAACAGGCATTATATTAATTAGTGTTGTGGGATTTAATCGATTAATCTAATTTATTAACCGATCAATTTCTGTTGTAAAATTTATCGATCAAAAATATTTGATCCAATAATCGATTAAAGTTAATCGGTTGTAATTTATATTAATTATTATTTTGTTAATATAAACTCATACCAGAAATTCCGACAATATTTCTGTCTCGGAAATTGCTTACTTAAAAACAAATAGTACTATTATCTTATGACTGTAAACCAGGTAGCGTAGGAATAATCTTTCCACAAACACTTCAGAAAGAGATATTGACCTAGTCTACATCTATTGAAAGTTGAAACACAATGCGAAAACCTTATTACGTTTTATGGTTTTCCAAGAAAACTTCCACCTTGTTGTCAGCTCATCTTCATAGCATATGAAATACATACTTTTCTGGGATTCGTCTCCCTCATCCCTTATAAAATAATCATGTCTACACTGTGTGCAGGTGAGAGCGTAACTACCTTCTTCTCTTTCTAAAATCTGGTAATTCGATTACAATAGGGGCCAGTCTTCTGTTTCGACCGCTGTACCGCAGTTGCGGATTCTGTACTGAGTTTGTATATAAAGGTTGTGTGTTTAGATTTATAAATAAAAAAATAGTTTTCTGTGGTTTGTGAAAAGTGTAAACTCCATTATGTAATATGAGAATTTGATAGGTAACTCGGTGAAACGTTTGGATTTAAATTGAACGATCGTGGAGAAGTGCTTGACAGAAAAAAGTTTTTTCGTGTTTAGTGATGCAGGAAACATTGTAATTAAACGTAGAGCGGCACTTAATTCGGAGCATGTGAATACACTCACATGTTTAAAATCATGGATGAAGCAGTATTAACTAGATGAGTCTTCATACTTTTTGTTATTTATGTTTGTCTAAAAAATTCGCGCAGAAATTGACACAATAAATTTTAAGCCTCACAATAAATATGTTAGTAAGTAATTAAAATAGTTGTTTTGTAATATAACGATAAAATATATACAGATATACAACATTTAATACTTATGCTTATCACGGAACACAAGTTAAATTTAACAATAATTGTGTATTACACTATATTAAAACATTTTTTCAACTCGATCAAAACTCGATTAATCTATCGATTAATCGATTAAATTCAAATAGTTAGTCGATTAAATATTTTGATCGATCAACAGCACTAATATTATTATCAAATACTAATGGTTCGGCGGGGTTCAGTCAAACGATTGTAGATTAAATGTAAAGTTAAAGCTACAGTCCACGGTCTTAGTCAACTAGAGAAATTGTGGTCTAGGCCACTAAATAATTAGTTCTTAGATCTAAACACATGAAATTATATTTGCTAGAAGCTTCATACCTGGAAGGTGGCTTGGATTGGAAGCTGGAGACATAGAAGTCTTAATTTTAATAGCGCCCCCTGTATTTTAAATAGCTCAATTAAAAGATAACCATGTAATTCTTCGAAAGTAATAGCATGTATTGACTCTTGAATTTCTTAATATTCTAAATTGAAAATTTAAATATTTTTCACAATAAGTAAATTAAATTCTTATAGTGCTTTATCCAATCTTCATTACTTGTAGGCTTCATGGTAGTCTAGCTAAATATATTTAATTTGAATATAAGTTTCTCTAGTTTTCTAAGCAATTAATAATAGTCTTCCATAAATGTGTATATTCTATATATGATACGTTATACCGGGTGATTCGCGATGATTTACCGTCCCTTACGGAGTTATTTCCGAAGATATTCTGAGCAAAATATGTCATAAATATTTGTCCTAATCTCAATATTTTTATATTAATTTAAGTTGTTAGTAAAATACATTTTTTCTTTAGTTTTAATGGTAAAAAAATTACAAATAGAGAATGAATTATTCAGAAGTGTAATTTCTTTAATTGGTTTGTGTTCTGAAGCTAAAAATGGGTTGTTAATTGTTTTGCACATATTTTATTTTACAATCTTAAACTATAAATGACATCATTCTTACGTACAAACAAAAAAATTATTACAAATCTTATGACTTTAGGAATTTGATTCTTTACTGTTTAATTATGCATCCTAATGTACAGTCTTAAAGAATTTACAACAGTGGCGTGATTTCTAAGAATTGTTGTGATACATGCTTAAGAAAATGTAATTTTATAGTTAAAAATCAGAAAAATATCCTGTACGTAGCAACTATTGAATGCACAATACATTTTTAGTATCAGAATGCGAGATAATTAAAGAAATGATACTCCTGAGTAGTTCATTCTTTATCTGTAATATTCTTTTACCCTTAAAGCACAAGAATAATGGTATTTTACAAACAACTTGAAATTAGTGTAATTCTGAAGATATTGAGAACAGGACAAGCGATTATTAGACATTTTTTGCTCAGAATGACTTCGGAAATAAGCTCCATAAAGAACGGTAAATCCTCGTGAATCACCCTGTATATTTTCTATGAATCCATTATGTTCTTTATGTATTATACATAATTCTTAGTTAAGTTTTATAATTACCGGTATTTGAATTTAGAAATATATTGTTAATAATTTGAATCTCTTTTGATTCGCTGATGCGATGGTATTTTTTTTAAATAAACAGTTGAAAGTAACATTTCAATTCTATTTTTTTTATTGTTTTGTTATTTTTCGTTCATGTCTCATCTTTTATTTGTATAATTTTTAATACAGCCGCATTACTAAATCGCCCAATGCAGAAAGGGCTTCAGTCCATTAGACCTAGTTTTGAGAAAACTAAATAAAACTTTCTGTACACTGTATTCCTTTCTGCATAGAACTCTGAGCCTGACGCTTCAGTTTCTATCTTTCAAAGCATTTGACTGAATACCTTTCTGCACAGGCCGGTGGCGTCACCAATAAAGATATGATTTCCACCGATATCTCGTTTTTCAAAATTTGTGACTGAAGCCCTTTCTGCTTGGAGCGATTTACAAATATGTTTTACTAATTAATCTATACTAATAATAAATCTGTAGCCAAAACTTTTCTGGTAATTTTCGATTTTCCAAAAATAATTGGTGTTAACATGTATAATTAACCATCCTGAAACCGAAAATCGCTTTTTTGAAATTTTTGTTTGTATATCTGTCTGTCTGTCTGGATGTTTGTTACCTTTTCACGCGATAATGGCTGAACCTATTTATATAAAACTTGGAATATAAATTAAGTTCGTTGTAACTTAGATTTTAGGCTATATGTCATTCAAAATACTTTATTTAAAAGGGGGATTATAAGGGGGCCTGAATTAAATAAATCGAAATATGTCGCTTATTATTGATTTTCATGAAAAATATTACATAACAAACGTTTCTTTAAAAATAATTTCCGATAAGTTTTATTCTATACAAAAGTTTGATAGGAATGATATTTAATGAGATAAATGAGTTTTAAATTACAATAACAACGCCATCTAAGGTGCTGTACTGAAATAAAAACAAATGACTTCGTCTATAAGGGGCTTTGGACAACAACAATAGAAAGCTATTAAACATAGCCTAAGAGAATATTTCTGTATTTGTATGAAGTAATATCGGAAGCTAATTGATTGTTTAATTATTGTTTCACCATTGGAAAGTGTAGTTTCTCTAGATGGACATAATTCTGCAATGTTATTACAATAACTTCTGAAACATATAGCAAGTAATATAAAGTATACACATTAAAACTAAATGATATGTCAATATTCATTAAACTATGGTTACATGTAATAACAATTAAGAAACATGTTAAAGGAATTGTCATTGCACCAAATGATTGCTCTCTGGACCACAATGACCGCATTTTAATTATTTAAATACAATTTAACTTAAGTAACATATTAAAAGATTTATCCTTCTATCAAACACGAATGTTCCCTGGATCAAACGTCCTATTTTAATTCTGTAATTACTTTATATTTATTTCTAACAGGTGCAGCGGAGCGCGCGGGTACGGCTAGTATGAAATAAAATATAAAAATGAAGAAATATTTGTTTAAAATGAAATTGGAATATAGGCCCTAATCCAATCTCATCTCGAAAAAAATTTTTGGACCAATTAATTTTTAATCCGCTATGTTTTCTGAAGCCTTCGAAAGGCGATATAAAATTTACTTTAAGTTCTAATGAACTCCAGTACACATACCACCATCAATATGTTTATCCATCTGACTAAATGACAATTTACTGCGAATTCATATTGATATGACTAATTTATTATACGAAACTGGTTTATTCCTGTAGTATCATATTATTTGTAGGTGATTAAAATATAGCTCGATGATATTACATGTTCTTTACAAGCAAATACCCATGGCGTAAGAGTAGATTTTTATGAAAATCAGCATATCTACGCAATTGGAAAAACATGACTAATATTAAAATTGGATTTCAAATATGAAGCCTCCAGTCATAACCTCTTTACTTATCAAGTGTTTAGTCTATTCCAGTGGAAACTAGTGCACCGCCTTCATTTATACTGTCCACAGGACGTCCTTAACCTATACCGTCAACTCGTGAAAACAGCTCTGATCAAGTCAAATCCATGCTACCTTCGTATCTGTGCTATCTATCGGGAGCCATCGTCACGTATGCCCACCCCTTTGCTGTCTGCATGGGGTGAGTATGGGGGAACAGAGTGCCATCTGTCGGAAACTGCTGTAAGCAATACAAGACCATAATACGGTCGTTCTGAATTGGGTTGAATGCCCATAAATGTACTTTGAATACAAATATAGATCTTCATTGTTGGTGTGTATGAACTTGTAGTGGATTTGAGCCCTTTGTGGTTGATTCTCCAGGTATTGTGAATTAACTAGAATTGTGTGCAAGCGACAATGCCTGCAGCAAATGCATATTCAACAAATAATAGCAACTTCTAACCTCTTGAAGCTGTTGGACGAATTGAGTTGGTTTCGCTTGACGATGACCTTGCTGTTTATTTCCGTGATGGAATGTATACCATAAATAATCTTGCCAATATTGCTAGATTTATATTTTATATCTATAGAAGAAAATTTCGTGCAAAAATGTAGGAATTTATTCCTAATAATTCCACAAAAATAGGCCTAATTGTTTGAATCTAACCAGTGACATGAATGTATGTGAGAGTAAAAATCGTAAGGTATATATTGTTGTTAAGACTTTAGGGTGGTGCACTGCTCCGTCGATTTAGTAGAAAGTCAATGTTCATCTACTTACAAAGGAAGGGTTTCGGCTCGAACAGTAATTTTTGGTTAAAAATTTGTACAGAGGCTTACCTCACAATGGTGATGAAGCCCGTAAAAGCATTCATTTGTGTAACTCTCCGTTTGGTTAGTATTGGTCAATACACTTCTTTAAAAATGTACATGAGGATTCTCTATAAAATGCATGAAACAGCATGGAGCAGAGCAATAAGCACAACACGCAGAAGCAACACCTGAACAATCTTCTGAACCACACTCCAGTGCTGAAAAATCAAACGCTACCTGAATTGCATTTCTGAAGTCCGAGACTTGTTCAGGATTCACGTAACCAGCTGACTGCCAGGAATACTGAAGCATAGGGCGGTACACTGGAGCAGACAACTGGTTATGACCAACAGAGTGCATTTTCATTATAAACACTCGATTTTCCAAGTTAAGTTCTGGATTCTCAGCAAGAGTCCTTATGCAATCTGTTATCCTACGAGCATATATTTTGCATTGTTTAAGGAAACAGATATCCAGAGGCTGAAAATATTTAGTTTTTTTTTTAGGTGGAATGATAATACATTCTATGTCTTAGCCTTGGAATGATTCATTTATTAAGGTTGTGTCCTTGTGCGCATTCAATGACTCACACAACAGTACATTTTTGATTAGCTGCAATATTTTCAGACAGAACGTTGGAGAAAAATGTTCTCAAATGGGCTCTAGACATTTTACCACTCGCACTAGCTTCTAGGCTAGGCTAAGTTTACGGGTAAGGTGTCCCACCCCTTAACTTGTGCAGTGCTCTCCCCACCCCTCAACTTGTACAGTGCTCTGACAGACAAACCACACATTACACAAACGAATTCTTTTGAGAGCTTTACAGAGATGTAAAGATGGGCCTGTATACAAATTTTGGATACGAAATTCCTGTTCGAGGCGAAACCCTTCCCTTGTTAGATACAACAAGCGGAGCAAGTCCCTTGCAATTGGCGAGCATCATCTTTTGGTGTTAGAACAAGAAAGTCAAAGAATGTTATGAATAGTAAAAAATTGATCATACGAGAATGTGAATTTAAGATTTTTTAATTCATTATAAAAAGCGAATCTGATACAACTTTATTATAAATTAATTTGATTTCCTAGAGTATGTATATATATCAAGAAAATACAATAATAAATGAAAGCATGATTAAATGAATCAATAAATGAATAAATAAGTAAATAAATAAAGGAAAGAGTGGGTGGGTGAGTGAGTGAGTGAGTAAATTTAAGAATGAAAGAAAGATGGAATGAATGAATGAATGAATGAATGAATGAATGAATGAATGAATGAATATCTGACCTGACTGACTGACTGACTGACTGAAGGAGTGAATGAATAAATGAATGAATGAATGAATGAATGAATGAATTAATTAATTAGTGAACGAAGGAATAAATAAATCAAAGATTAAATAAATAAAGAAAAAATATAAATAAATAAATAAATAAATACCACCATACTCTCTCCAAATTTTGGCTTCATTTTTTTTAATTCCAATAAGTGGGGTACGAATTCAAAAAGAATGTTATTCAATCATATGACTTATTTCAATGTAAATAATGCAATTATAAATTTACATTACACTGTATTTTAAAATTGTTAACGTTTTCGCCATTCAGTAAGGAATCTTCAGACATTAATAATATTAGTGATATATTGTGAAAATATATTGCATTAAAATTGTAGTGAAGATTTTTACATAATAATACATTGTTCATGTCAATAATAAAAAAAAACATTATAAAACGGCGAAACACTTAAGTGTACCAATTAAAATCGAAATATGCTTATTTGAGGTTACTTAACTTATTTCTGATTAAATATACATATTTGAAATTTTGATTTTAATTGCTACACTTAGGCGTTTCACGGCTTTTTAATGTTTTTTTTTATATTGACATCAGCAATGTGTACTTCGATATTATGTAAAAATCTTCACTGCAATTTTAATTGAATGTATTTTCACAAGATATCTCTATTGATCAATGTCTGAAGATGGCATACTGAATGGCGAAAACGGTAACAATTTTAAAATATAATGTAAATTTATAATTGCAGAATTTATATTAAAATAAGTCATGTGATTGAATACCATTCTTTTGAATTCATACTCTCTCCAGCAATATCCTTAACATTTTTTTGTGATTTTTCAAGGCATTCAATAATATTTACTTTGTCAGAAATACTCAGACGTGAAAGTGTTTGTGACACCGACATGCGGGGGCTTGGATTCTCGTTACAAAAACAGACCACGTTACACTGTTTTCTGCTTTCTTTAGACTCAAACGCATTCTACTATTCTACGTGTATGAAATTCAAGTTTCATGTTTAAGTATAAATTATATAATGAAAAGAAAAACAGAAAAATGTATTATTTTTAAATCCGGTCTAGGTTAAACAAACAGTTTTGATGAACGTGTTTACAGAACAGCGGAATAAATTCTGGCGAACATTGAAATTCTCGGCGAACGAGTAGAACAAAGTTTGCTTTTCGTTTGGTGTGAACGTTTCAACGAGCAAATTCTAGTGAGGGTTACGGCTATTTTGTCCTAAAGAAATGTTGACTCTACGAGAGAACATTTCCTTTGTATGTTTTCTTCTATCGAGGAAGTTCGTGAATAGATTGTTGTGTACAGCTTAGCGGGAATATTTTTCATCATTTCTATAATGTATAAAGAATTCTAAAATAATGGAAAGTAATGTTGCATCTCGCAAAGAAGGTAGGATTATGTGAAATAATAGGTGTTTGCAACATAATTTTAAATTAAAAAATTGAAAGAGAATTTAACAAAATATCAATGATTGCGTCAAACATTATTTTATACTCGAATTGAAATATTGTAGAATAATGTATACTTAAGACATCAGTGTATTTCATTCGATTTTCATGTTTATATTGAACCATATACCCTATACTTCAAGGCTATTACTTGGATGAATTTATTGAATTCATTGATTGATTGATTGATTGATGATTGATTGATTGATTATTCTATACATGACCATATACATGGATGTACACGTTACTTACATAATAAATAAGAAACACAATAAAATTTAAAAACACTACAAATTAAAATACATTTAAAATAAATAATTGTCTGTAATCATGTAGTATTGTATATATCATAACTTGTGATTTAAGAATTCTTTTACTGAATAAAAAGTTCGATCAGTTAAAATCTGTTTAACTTTCACTTTACATTTTGTATAAGGTAAAGTTTGTATCTGCAATGGTAATTTATTAAAAAACACAATGCCAGTATAGGCAGGCGATTTTTCATATTTCATACGTCTATGATTTTTTATAGAAAACATATGTGCATTTCGTGTATTATAATTATGATAATCTAAATTCATATTGTATTTATTCTCATTCTGTTTTAAGAAAATTAGGCATTCAATATCGTGAGCACAGATATGTGCAACTGACAAAGTCAATATTAAGAATTACCGTCAACTGGGGTAATATTGACTCAATTTTTTACTATTCTGCAAGTAAAATTTTGTAAATGATGTGTTCGTTAATTTATTTTAATGAAACATTTTAGAAGGAGCTCTGTATGAAGTAATGATGTCTCCAAAAACATAAATATGTTGCTTTATGTTTATCTGAGTTCATAATTTGTTTAATATTGGGCAGTATTACCTTCACATGGGGTAATTTTGCCCACCCTTCCAAATTGCATAGTACATTGTGTTTAGGATCATCTTGGACCGCTATAATCCCAAAATGAACGCTGGTATACCTAACTCATATGATAAAATGCTCTGAAATGATATTCGCATGACAGTTCAATTAATAACTTTTATTAGAAAAAGACGCAAATTGAAGGTCATACTAGAAATTATGTATTTTATATTATATTACTTGATAATCTCTTCGTCAGTGGTTGCACGATCCTTTTTAATATTGCACCATAATCTGACTCTCAACTTAGGATGACGTTTTAGAACAAGTTTTGACCACACGTAACCAGGCATATTGTTCCTGAAATTAGTTACTGTGCATCCTCTTTTGCCAAGATAGTTCTTTATTGCCATTCGTAGATCTTGTTCGCCCATTTGAAATCCTAATTCTGCCATCTTTTCGAGATCTTTCGCAAATACCATCTTTTCTTCATCTGTGAATAGTGTTGGCTTGAGTTTCTTTTTCATGGTGCTGTATAGCTGCTGCTCTCTGTGTTTTCACACCATGTCATCCTGATGTCATCTAAGCATTGGTTTAGTTTCTCATCTGCATAATTTGCAAATGTCCTATTTCCTGGAACAACTATAGGCTATTTGTTCAGTTTTTCTTATTCTTCAAAATTAGTCAATACGGCAAATATTATGTGAGGGCGGCAATGAATCTCCGGGTTTCTTAAAAGCCATTTGTAAGTAAGTAAAAAGAAATTATTTTAACTAAACCATTTCTTGGCTTCCGTAGAAAGCATAGATATTGCACATGAAATCTTTAACCATTATTAAAAACAGAATATGGCCCAGCACTGATCCTTGAGGAACACCGATGAAAGGATGGATGGATGAATGATTTAAAATGGGAGGTAAAACATTTCAAAGGCATTTGTAAGTAAGTAAAAAGAAATTATTTTAACTGAACCATTTCTTGGCTTTCGTAAAAAGAATAAATATTGCACATGAAATCTTTAACCATTATTAAAACAGAATAGAACCCGGCACTGATCCTTGAGGAACACCGATTATAGGATGGATGGATGGATGAATGATTAAAAATGGGAGGTAAAACATTTAAAAGTCATTTGTAAGTAAGTAAATTATTTTAGCTAAACCATTTCTTGGCCTTTCGTAAAAACAATAAATATTGCACATGAAATCTTTAACCATTATTAAAAACAGAATAGGACCCAGCACTGATCCTTGAGGAACACCGATGATAGAATGGATGGATGAATGATTTAAAATGGGAGGGTTTTAAAGGCATTTGTAAATAAGTAAAAATAAATAATTTTAACTAAACCATTCCTTGGCTTTCGTAAAAAGAATAAATATTGCACATGAAATCTTTAACCATTATTAAAAACAGAATAGAACCCAGCACTGATCCTTGAGGAACACCCATTATAGAATGGATGGATGAATGATTCAAAATGGAGGTAAAACATTTAAAAGGCATTTGTAAGTAAGTAAATTATTTTAACTAAACCATTTCTTGGCTTTCGTAAAAAGAATAAATATTGCACATGAAATCTTTAACCATTATTAAAAACAGAATAGGACCCAGCACTGATCCTTGAGGAACACCGATGAAAGGATGGTTCTATGAATGATTGAAAATGGGAGGTAAAACATTTAAAAGGCACGCAAAAACACGTCTTGCAAGGAAAGTTATACCTGATAAGTATATAATATTATGTGAGCTCCAACTCAGTTGCCCGCTTGTCTCCGATTTTTGTTACTATTTTGTGAAAATCACCGAGGCACATTAAATATATAAATACCTTCCTGTAATATCATTAAAATAATAGTGAGTTGAAAAAAACCGTTGTTAAATCGTTGTTGTATCAATCGTGCTTTTATGCATTAAATAAATTGTCGATTGAGGAATATGATTGCAAGTCAGAACTCAAATCTTTTTCTCTATCTTCAAAGCATAGTTTTAAAGTCTTTAATAAACTGCCACTACCCATTCTACTATTTTTACTTGCTACTATTAATCACAACATGAGGTGCTACGATGTAAATTTACTTTTATTTGAGTGGCCGTGGCAAGAAAGTGAACTTCTGCTTTAACGTAATAGAATTTCGCGACAAGCACGTATTGGCAACATAAACGTTCATTAGAATCGTAGTTTCAGGTACTGCTAAGCTAACCCTCCGATAAGTTACGTGCGAACGTTTCTCTGATCTGTAACTAACTGTTAATCCAGCCTGAAGACTCTATCTCCCCATAAAATTCACTTAGAGGACGCAAAGGAAACATTAGTGCTACTCCGATCAGAGGTAGTGAAATTATAAAAGACCTTACACGTGGAACGAGACTACGGATCATTATGTATACATATATACGTAACTCAAAACACGTTACCGTAATTTACATTGAGAGTGTACTGAATGTATAGAACAATGAATTATACAACTCACTGCATTGAACATGACTACGTTCTGTATACGTTCATTGAAAATGTGTTGCGTATGAAATAATATTTTATTAGTTCGTTGAATATACTGGAAGGTCGACACACGTGTTTAATGAAAATTTGTATTGATCATTAAACTGGGTAATTCATGAAAGCAAACATTTTTTCGCCTGTTTGTCAAACATATTCCCATAGTGTGACCGCAGCTGTAGACCTTTAGATATTTGTACGAAATTTTCAATATTATGGAAATGTTCTATATTTTGAGTTGAAATTTCTGTTTATTTCTCTAGTAGTAAGACTAATGTTCTTAGATTATATTACTTTTTGCTCAGAATGCAGATTACACCACGACAAATTAACCTGTACTAATGACTCGATGAATTTCTCATTCAGGTTAATAAAGTACTGAGAATATCCGAAACTACAGCCAATAAAGTCAACTTCGGTTATAGTGAACTTCTGCGGACTAGTATATTTCGTTCACTATATCCGAAGTTCAATAAAACCGAAGTGTGTGTTTTTATACTATTGACGTTGCTATACATAGAGTATTAATGTCCACTTGGGATAGACCACGTTCAATATCGGTAGTAATGTTCACTTTATCTTCCAACTTAAACACTTTATGCTTCGATATTCAGATGTTCACAGTTCGAAACTTGAATCTAATCTGACCAAGCAAGTAGTAGGCACTGACCGATTACGCACCTCTTCCCATTAGAGGTATGCTACTATGTACTCAGCCTTGGAATTTCCTCGGGTTCACTTTTACAAAGATGTGAGAGGGAGAGTTAAGGACCATTATACTGTAATTCTTCTTGTATTTGCCTTTGCCCTTTGGTCATCACTCTACTCCATTTTACAAAAGAAAACACTTCCTCTTCCTATTCTTCTAATAACCTCTTATAAAGAAGTCAGAACTAATCCTTCCCTTCTCCCTCATTCGTACACTATTCTCTTTAACATGTTTCAAGCTGTCCAGGAAGCTGACCAAATCCTTTGTCTTTCAATGCATATAACGAGTAGATGATTTGAGATTTTGTTCTGAACATATTCTTGGAAGTTTATAGAGGAAGGGTTCCCTAAATTACCATTTTGGTCATTTTAAAATTACATTTTCTTGGGAAAGTTATAGTTTTAGGTTCACTATAACCGAAGCGAGGGTTCACTATAAACGGAAATATTAATGTACTTTTTAATGTATGCGGGTCGGGACCAACGATTTAGGTTCACTATAGCCGAATGTTCACTATTTACTATCTACTATTTATAGATTTACGCTTATTTTATTTTATTTCATTTAGGCTTATTTTATTTATTTCATGTAATTGTAATTATTGTATATTATATGTCACTTCCACCGGGTGTATACCCAATTCTAGTGTAAATAAATAAATAAATACATACATAGATACATACATAGATACATACATACATTCATTCATACATACATACATACATACATACATACATACATACATACATACATACATACATACATACATACATACCGCGAGGAAAAAATAACCAAGTTCACTATATCCAGAGTTTATTGTAATACAGAGTGGAAGTGAAATAACCCTGCAGAATAAAATGTTTTTTTTTTTTTCCAAATGTTTAACACCCTTATATTCGGTAACTATTGCGAGAAAAATAGTGAATTTTGTCCATATCGATAGAAAATCTAATGAAGAATTATTTATCCCTCTAGTATATTTCAATAATGTGGACGGTTTTCGTGTAAAATTAATTTAAAAACAACTAATTTGAAGCCACTGAACGTTGCAATGAGATTGAAACGTCTAACCAGAGACGGAGACAGACCTGAGTTTGTTTTGTCTAACATCTGTATTGAGAGAAGAAAGAGGACTATGCTATCGGCGATAATTAACCGCGCATTTAATCACAAAACATTATATAGGTTTTCTATTCATTTAAGTGTAGTCTAACTTTCTTTCAATCTACAGAATTATTTCACTTGCACCCTTACATGGAGAAATAACTTTTGTGAATAGAAATAAAAGCGAGAATTTATAAAACTGGGGCTCGACCCATATTATCTGACACTGTAGACGCTGCAAAAACAAAACAAATGAAATGAAACTACTGACATGAAAATATTAAGAATAATGGTGAATAAAATACGCAGAGTTATATACCAAAATTTATACAATAAGGGACTGGTATAAAATTCAACCAACATATGTTTAAGTAATGTATGAAAGGATGAATATATAATAATAATAATAATAATAATAATAATAATAATAATAATAATAATTACCTCCCATTGGAGGTAGCCCAGAAGGACTTAGTATACTCTCCTACATGAATTTTACAATATTAAATGTTTACATAAATTTTGTAGAAAGAAAATTAAAATAAACATATATGAATTATAAAGTGAAGAAAAGAAAAAAAATTAAACAGAGTGAATATGATGACTCAGAATTTGGCAAGAGCGTTTCAAAACTGAAGTTATGATGTCAGCAATAAGTGTCTGTGGTAGTTCAAAAGTCTTCCTGAAGCTTTCAAAGAACTTGGGAATCTCACCACGAGCTCCAATAAGAAGACCAATCACCTCAATGTCTTCAAGCTGGTATTTTGCTTTGAAGTAATCAGCTGTTGGCAGATAAATGTTGATCTCTTCTTTATTGACATCCTCCGGCTGGCTACTCCCCGTTTCAATCCATATGGTAGGATCAATTATATATCCTTTCTTGGTAGTCTGGGAATACGCTATGATGTCAATACGTCTAGAGGAGCCATTAGTAGCAAGGCAAAAAACTTCCTCTTCTACTATTCAAGAATTTTTTCTTAAAGCAGTTGCAATTAAGGATCGAACATGATGGCATCTGGCATTTCGGAGGAGTAAACCTCTGTTACACTAACCTTGGACGTGGGCAAGGGTTTCAGTCTCCGGGCAGTCATATCTGCACAGGGATCCGTCCAAAGAGCGACCAGGTACTCTTCTAACTGCTGCTAAATTGGCATTCATTTTGAGGCAGGTTACCCATTCAGATGTAGATAGTCCAGACTTATTAAAAATCCAGGCGTTGGCTTTAGGTACTTGCCTGTACAATTCTACACCTCTACCTCTTCCAGGTATTACTTTGCATGATTCGAATTCTGCATTTCTTAATTCCTCTCTTAATTTCCTAGGCACAGACTTACGAAGTTCAACTGGACAAGGGAGACTTAGATGTTTACAGGAAGAATTACGTTCAGACATCAAAGGTCGCATACTATTTAGATAAGGATTTTCATTTAATATTAAAGTGATGCAGATGTTGCAGTGTTGCAAGAACGCTTCCCATGATGCTCTGACTAGTCCCAAACCTCTGTATTTTTTGCTTGCACAGAATAAATGAGACTAGAATAAATGAAAAAAGATTAGTGAAGACAGCAAGAAATAAAGCATCAAGGGGACATAGAAGCATAGGCAGGTAAAGAATGAAAAATTCCAACAGTGCTTTGAAGAGACTTATAGTTTAGCTTTAAAATTTTATCCCTAGTCTAATTTTAAAATAAAGGAACAAGGAATAGAAGTCAATAAAATTGTACTGCTCGAGGATATAGATATTAGTTAAATTTTATCAGATTAATAAATGGTTGAAATTTATAAATGGTAAAGGACGAATCAATAAATGTAGACCAGCGTTTCTCAATTGATGAGTCGCGAATTTCTGGGAGGTAATGGACATTATGTTTGAGGGATGGCCGCGAGTTTTAAATTAAGTTTTCATTTTTACATAGGAAATGTTTTCCTGCAATTTAGGAATATTCAAATTTTAGTTTCAGAACATAACATGTTATATTAAGCTCTGCTGTTCATGAGATAGTAAAACAATAATACGTACACTTAGCGGCAAAAAGAATGGTCCGGCCGACAATTTCTAAGTTCGAGAGACATAACATTGCGCATGCTTGTCTCGTCAAAGCGTCGGCCCATTCTTTTTGCCGCTAAGCGTACATACAAATAAACTCTACGAAAAATGAAACTGTATATTTAAAAGAAAGAGAAAGTTAATTTTTTACAGGTATAAAAATATGTGTGAAACTTGACATTATCTTTTAAAATTAGTTTTGTAATGTATAGTTCAATTTGTGCAACACATATAACAAGATCATTTTTAATCATTTTCAGGAGACAGTTTGTTTATTTTGTTTTGCTTTTATATTTTTTATTTTGCTTAATTGGAGGTGCGAATTGGGGAAAGGAAATATAACGTGTAGAGTTGTTGATATATTCCAGGTTATTCTGTCCTTTTCTAAGGTCCGAACTTGCCCAGTTTTTTACTGTTGAATTTGCAATTGTAAAAAATTGCCAGCAGTTAATTCAGTCAGCTGGTCGTGAAGTTGTGAACTCAGTTCAGACTTTCCTCCTGCTCGCTGACAAAAACGGCTAAGGGACCACCTTAAACTTAAGTCCACTTCGTGAGAACTTTAATCAATAAGATTGCTATGAAGTGAATTTAGGTAATAACATGTAAACTTCGAAAATCGTTTGATTTCAGAGTAGTTTTTTCAATAGTGGGAAAGGAATGAGAAAATTTATGTCAGTGGAAAGTTTTCAAAGTTTCCATTAACATTTCTTATTACCCAAACCTTTTATTTTCTCTTGAAAACACTTACCTTGCCATGAATCAAGAGTACAGTTTTGTTATGTCTTTATAAGTCAATATTTATTTGATTCCGGTGACTAAAGATATTGATCAAGTACAAGGTGGAATCAATGTATTTCCGAACTGCACTTGTATCTATTTTACCATTAAATATACATGCGCTTGTCACTGAAGATCATTGTTTCCATGCCTGTTGGGTCGCTATATCAAACAGCATCAGATTTTCTTTAAGAACTGAGTCGTGATTTTGTGCAAACATGTCAAGGGCCTATTGAGACTTTTCCTGGACTCTCACATAAACTTACGCCTTATGGCTAGTTTTCTTCTCTGCCTTTAAAGTGATGAATTTAATATATATTCCAGGCGTTTCTCTGGTTCTAGATAACTTTCCCGTGCCCTATGTCCTGTGTGTTGCCTACATTCAGGGCAGTCCGAAAACTTATTGATTGCCTCTTATATATCAATTGAAATAATTACTTTCGTGAGATGAATTCAGCAAATTTAAGTTTGCAGTTTATGAATATAAAGCCTTCTTTTTCGAACAACTTGGCTTTGTTCATCATCATGTTTAAAAATAGTTTTAAATAATTACCTTCCAAGAATGAATGCTCCTTTTGGCGAATTAAATAATTAATCAAAAAAGACATTACATTAATTCTCCAAAAGTGTTTAGAAAACCACTGATAAATTAATATTTTTTAATATCAAACGAAATAATCTACAGTAATCCCACTAGAGCTATCGATTTATCTAAAGAAAACAAAAACTCGAGTGGGATCTGATCGACTATTACACGATTAGAAGAAAGTATATAAAGATTAGAAGAAGTAAAGTACTCCAATGTAATAAAATATTAATTGACTTACATTTTCAAGGCAGTTTAGTATTTTAATATTATTGTACCATTTCATCATTAAAAATATTCCGATAGATGGCAGTAGTGTGTTATGATGAGCTGGTCTCTTATTACCAGTTGTGCCAACTACACAGTCTTCATTAAAATCTATGGACAATTACTAGTCAAGAAGTCTTTGTTGATTCAATTTCATTTTTATTAAAACAGTGGTATTCCACTTCAATTATCAATATATATTAAACAATCTCTGATACGTGACTATCCATAATCTCATACAGCAAAAGCTATAACATAAAAAATAAATAAAATAATCGCATCCTAAACGTTAGGGAGTGAAACCATTCCGGAAGTTAACAAGTGTAAATACCTTAAGAATAAATTTTAGCAGCGATCTCAGCTGGGGGGAACGCGTTACTGTCACAGCGGGAAAAACATGGAGAACGTTACCCTTTGCGATGTGGGTACTAAGAAAAGACTCTTATAAATCCAAAGAGGTTGTATATAAGTCACTAGTTCGCCCAGTAATGGAACATGGTGCTGCATGTTGAGGTCCTTAGACATTAGAACATATTAAGACATTGGAAACTATTCAAAAACGGGCTCTCAAGCGCTGTCGTAATAATTCACTATTAAAATGGGACACACTCACGGACAGGAGAACGTTAGTTCGATTATTCACAATGTTCAAAACATGCAGAGGTGAGCCTGCCTGGAGATACATAAAAAATAGGTTGCAGCCACCAAATTACTCCTTCAAGGAACGACCACTCATATAAATTGAGGGAAAAAGACAGAGGATGGAAACTGAAAAGTTTTCTTTTCTTAATCGTGCTATCAGGGACTGAAATGCTTTACCTGCAGACTTACTAAAGGCTTCACCAATAACCAAAAATGTATTTAAAATAGGCTTAATATTAATAGACAGTAGTATATTATGCACAATATTTAAAGGGTGTAGTTGATGTTATGTTATTTGAAGTGTTGTGTCAGTGAAAAACGTGTTTTGTCAGTGAAGTTTTATAGTTTATAGTAGTAGAGCAAAGTATTTGAACAGTGAAATGTTTTTAAAGTGTTATTGAAATGAGGATAGTATCAGTGAAATGTGTGGTAATTCCTGTGCAGTGAGTGAGTTGACAGCGAAATGACTGCAGTGCTCAAAGGTACTTGTGCATGTATGAACATATTATATAAACTCCTGGGTTTTAGTTTGAACTTAGGGTTAGATTTATTTTAATTGTTACTTTAAGTACCTGTGCTTCATTAATTTATGATGCCCGTTGTTAAAATTCTTCTTCTTCTTCTTCTTCTTCTTCTTCTTCTTCTTCTTATTATTATTATTATTATTATTATTATTATTATTATTATTAATTATGTTTGTTTATCAATTGTCATTATTGAGTGTAATTAGTTAAAACTGGAACCGGGTATTTACCCATTTGCAGTGTGAATAAATATATACATACTGTATATACATACAGTACCGGTCAAAAGTTTTCGATCAGCTATGAAAACAACTGTATACTTTATTTCAATGTACAAACACATCGGAAAAACCAAATAGACCAACAAAATACATATTTTCTCTCTCTAGCATTATAATATGATAGAATAGTCAAAACGAAATCCCTGTTTTAACCACAAATCCATACATAGTTGTGATAGGTGATCGAAAACTTTTGACAGGTAGTGTACATAACCTAAATAATATAAACAAGATAAATGATAGAAAAGTTTTAAATAAGAGTGATGAAATAAACATGAATCATTTTAAAAGGTACGATTATTGAATGTATGTTGGCAAAGAAACAAATGCTACAGAGATGATAAAAATGTTAGGGGAGTTGATAAAAATTGTAGGATAAGCAGCCATGATTGGTTGAAACACGCCGTTTGGTGTCGTTTTATTAGTCAAAAGTAATATGACGTAGTAAAAGTGTAATAGTCAAACTAATTCCATTGAAAAGTAAGTCGTTCAGGTTGCAACATTGCTGCTGGGACACACAGCGTTACGCGTCGTAGCGTCGGCATTATTGTCTCCAGTGAGTAGCCCGGAGGGATTCAGATTATTTCTCTTCCTTTGACTTGAACTGTCTGCAGTGACGTCACACGTCGCTAAGGAAACGTTAAACCAAGACCGCGTATTTGAGTTGGTTAGTGCAGGAGGAAATCCAAGCGAAAGCGTGCTATGCGTATCTCAGAACCAGGCTTCGAGACTTGGGACCCGATACAATAAGTTTACTGTGCATGTACTATAGGTTGTTGACTCGCTGCAGGTAGTGAAAGGTAGAGACATGGATAAATATATAATAGGATGCGAAACTGTGGTCAGCACCATCTAGATGTGGTGCTCTGATATAAGGTGATCAGCGCCCGACGTCGAAGGTTGTGAACATTAGAACTACGTGTTGGGTACATTATTGAGATTTCTCTATTTATCCGTTCGAGATATTGTATGGGAGAGTCGAGGAGAGAAGATGGCGGACTAAAACTTACTAATAAGTGAACATAAAGTGATACGTGTGTGTATAAGCAGTGTATGTTGAACAGTGATGATTATGGACGTTGTAAAAATAGTGTTTAATGTATTGTAAAGTAATAGCAATATAATAAATTGAACTAGCTACGTAGTTCTTGCAGATTTTTCCATTGTGCTGTACAATAAATACCCAAAGAATATAATCCCAATTATCTAACTTTTTGCTTTATTTTCTGTCTCTGTCTGGTTATATTTTAATTGGGTTGTGTAAAATAGATCGTCTCTTTTATCTTCCTGCAGGCTCCGGTAAGAATTTTCAGTAGAATATGCTGTGAGAAATAAAACTGAAAATGTTTTATTTTAAATTGGGTTAGTTTTTAATATCGATGAGGGTGGGAGGGAATACTTTCTGCACAGTTTAACATTTTCGTCACCAGGTGCGCTTCTAAATGCACGGAGTAATTACTCTTTTCGCTACGTGGTGCGCTGCTATTTGTAATAATGCCTCTCCCAAAAATAGATGGCAGCAAGATCAATTTCTACAACAGCGCCTCTAGTATGTGTTACAGGAAACTCGTTAAGTTTCGCATCCTATTATATATTTATCCATGGTAGAGATGTGTTCAGGTAACAACGTTGCTATTTAGAATAGAGTACGGTAGTATGGGGAAACAGACACATATGTACATTCTGAAAGAAAATATACATTACACAATGACACTGTCAAAAGAATGTGAAAAGCATTAATTCTCCTGTATTTTATAAGCATTTGTGTTTAATTATACACAGTGTTATGGAGGAAATGTACATGTAGAAATTTTAATTTTTTCATTTATCCTATTGGTCGTCTTTAGGAAGTGCAGTTACTGTACCGAATTGCAATGTACTACAAGATACATTTTCAGTGTCTCAAACGTAAATCTTTTTCGGTTATCAGCCTAACACAGTTTGTATTGTGAAAAGCTGCGCTTTACATCGCATGACGTGATAGGATCAAAACGAAAAAACCTATCATCATTGCAGTCTCCAAGAGACAGTCCTTCATTCTCGGGTGACTCTATGTCCACTAATTTGCTGTTTATGTTACACAATGTTCCTTATCCGTTATTTTTTACATAAAATTGATTTCCACTTCTGTTTTACATGTAACCGGTGTACTTGGTATCTCATTAATTCTCTGTGTCATTTCCTCAATTAATTTGAGGGCTTCCGGCATCTCTTGCTCTGACTTTTCTAACAGTGCAATAGTTTCAGACACAGTTTGAAAATAGGTTTGTATGAAAACCAAATTATTCGTCAGAACCTTCAAATCCAGAGCGTTTTCCTTTGCGTATTTGTTGGCATTCATTCTACAGTACCCCATCCACTGTACGCTTTACCACTATACTCAGTACGCCGTTATGCGGATTTCCCAATGAACTGCTCTATTGGGTCCGAAGTCTCGAAGCTTGCTCAGAACAATGAAGAACTTGATACGAAACAACGTGTGAAGGGCCATGTCAATAACAATGGTGATAATGCCAACGATGATGATGATAATTATGTACTACTGCCATGGTGGCTCAGTGCTAGTGATTTGGCTTATATGCCAGGGAGTCTGTGTTCAAATTTGCTCCACCCTGAATATATAGCTTTTGTTCTAAAATGAAGGTGATCGTGTGAACATGTGCTGCAGGAAGGTTTAAAGAACGCGCGCCGTTTACTACCAAAGTTGGTTACTGTCTGGCCCTCCGCAGTAATTAACCTTTTATAATTATCGCTTCTCTCTTCCTTTTTCCCCTATTACAAGCAATACCAAAAGGCACTCATAGATCGGCAGAGCTTGCTGCGAGCAGGATACGATCGCAGCCATTCTGGTAAGGTAGAGCTGGAGGAGACGCGTGGGATCAAAATGCTGTCCGTGTTAAAATTGATATTCGTATGCTAACAGTTCCTTCGCGGATGTAATTAATTAAAGACAAGGGCTAATAGTACATTATGCAACGAGCCTATAATGATAGTAATTAAGACGCGAGTATGTCTATTTATAATTTTCATACGAGCGTCTTAATTACCGTTATAGGCAAGTGTCATACGACTTTTTATGCTCGACCATATTTCTAACTTGAAATTATTCAGAAGTATTCATTTTATTCGCATCTCACTGAAGAGCAGAAGTGACCTTGTGCAAGCTCGTATATTGTGAGATGTGTGCAGACGCGAAAGTATTAATTTTTTTCAGAGAAACAATAATGTCATTGACCTTGATATAATTTAGAGAATAACATGAACTAATTTTGATATAACCTGGAAATTGATTTACAATTGAAAAACGAGATGACAAATTGAATTTATTTGAATATTATTTACAATTAACGCTAATTATTAAAGTAGCAGAACACAACCCTCTGCGACAGTATTGGATTTCCAGCCTCCGTGACGTTTCCCTCGTTGTCTTTCGATTGTATATCCGAGAATAATCGAAAACCTGAACTTTAATGAATAGGTGTACTTTAGAGACATGGATTAAAGGACTGGTACCAGGTGTATAATTACTACATTTCGGCATGGTCGAGCATAAATATATATTTACAGTATGCTTTTACATTTCTGAATAGCTTCATTCTTTCCACCTCCAAAATGAATAAAAAGAACAAAGAAGGTAAAGAGAAATATCATGTCTATAATTCCCTTGTCTAATCTGAAAGTTAGAATTTATAAAACAGTTGTATTACCGGCTGTTCATTATGTTTGTGAAACTTGGACTCTCACTTTGAGAGAGGAACATAGGTTAAGGGTGTTTGAGAATAAGGTGCTTAGGAAAATATTTGAGGCTAAGAGGGATGAAGTTACAGGAGGATGGAGAAAGTTACACAACACAGAACTGAACGCATTGTATTCTTCATCTGACATATTAGGAATATTAAATGTATGTATTTATTTACACTGCAAGTAGGCAAGCACCCGGTGGCAGTGGTATACACAATATAAACAATACACAATAAATTTACAATACACAATACAATTATACAATACACAATACAATTTTATACACAATACAATAAGAATACACAATATAATTTAACACAATAATAATAAAACATAAATAAAATACCTAATTTTACATTACAACCTACATAATTATGTATAGGCCCTACATAAGTTTCAATAGTATTTCACTTTACTCTCATCTCATTCACTGTAGTGGCACTATGACGCATTTCACTGACACTTTAGCACACATTTCACTAACACTCTATAACACAATTCACTGACACTATAGAACACATTTCATTGACGCTATAAATTATCACTGGTCGGAACTATTCACTGCACTGTAAAACCATAACTTCACTGACTCACCTCGCTTCACTGATACAACAGTTCAAATAAGTCAAATAATTACACCCTTATGCATACTTATAAACAGAACTACATTTAAACTAAACATTTCTAGTCTAAGGCCCTCTTACACGCTATTTTTAAATAATTTACAATTCAAACCAAGGAAGTAACTCGTCAGGCTAAATAAATACATGTCACCTTAAATAAATGCATGTCACTTTAATAAATACATGTCAACTTATATAGACGTTTGAGATGGGCAGGGCCTGTAGCACGTATGGGCGAATCCAAAAATGCATATAGAGTGTTAGTTGGGAGGCCGGAGGGAAAAAGACCTTTGTAGGGGCCGAGACGTAGATGGGAAGATAATATTAAAATGGATTTGAGGGAGGTAGAATATGATGATAGTGAATTGATCTTGCTCAGGATAGGGACCAATGGGGGCTTATGTGAGGGCGGCAATAAAGCGGGTTCCTTAAAAGTCAGTCAGTAAGTAAGTATAAGTCCCTTTTTTTCACTTTACCTTGTACAACGGCCGCCTTTGCAGATCAGTTGGCATTGCGTAAGCTCACGACGACTGTGAACCAGAGTTAAAAATCTCGATCATAGTAGAGTTGTATTTTTGGTGCAAAGGCAAGAATGTCAAGATTTTTCTTTGGATTCCACCGTTTTTCCTCTTCATTCCAGCATTATTCTCCACAATTAACTTTTCATCATCATTCCCACTTAAAGAAAGTAGGACATCACCTGTGTTTGCGTGTCTTCGAGTCTGCAGTTCGCAATGGCGGATGTTCCTAGCTATTTGTTCGATGATTGGTAGATGGCAGTGGAGAACTACTAGATCTGTATAGGAGGCACCGAAGTCTCCATGTAGAATAATGACAAAAAAACCGGACCGACCCTTGTAGCTGATTTCAGAGCCTTGTTCACTCCAGAGCACGATAGACTGGTAACTAAGACCTTCGTGGTTCGAATCCTGCCTGGGAAGGAAACTTTTTTTTGTTCCTTATTCTAATTTATTCCCAATGCTTTTCGATTGCAGCGATATTTTACTACTTAATTAACTTATTATTCCCAGAACATGAATTTTACCAGCAATCGAAAAGTATTGGGAATAAATTTGAATAAGGAACAAAGAAATGTTTCCTTCCCAGGCAAGATTCGAACCACGAAAGTCTTAGTTACCAGTCTGTCGTTCTCTGGAGTGAACAAGGCTCTGAAATCAGCTACAAGGGTCGGTCCGGTTTTTTTTTGCCACTACTATACATTCCTCCACCAGAGGAGAACATGACGATTCATATAGATGTAGACCTATGACATACGGCATTTAAGGCCTAATATGAGAAGCATCGTATACTTATTTGAAGGCTGGAGGCGAACACGCAGTTTGGCGAATAGTGGGACCAGCTTAGCTGGCAACACAATCGGCACGTAGCTCAGTCCGTGACATATGTAAAAAAAAAAAACCTCTTTTGGCTGAATGTGTTCAGAATGCTTCTTATTCCGCCCGATAATCACCTCTATATCTCTGCATTGTACCTCGCACAACTTCTAACAAAATGTTCCATGTAGGATGTTTTCCAAGCTACCTTTCCAATGAAGTCAGTCTCAGTTTAAGTTTCCGAAATTAATTCAATAATCTTAACGTCTGTTCTTAATTTTTATATACTGTAGGTGTATTTCTTGGTTTGCTTGAATTGAATAATTATTTGATTATTTTTATTACTTAAGAACTCTGAAAATTTAGACAGTAATTATAATCTTAGTGTAATCTTTACGTATTACTCCCTCCGTCCCAAAATATGGTACAGTAACAAAGCAAATAGGTTTGATTATTGCGCATGCGTGCACGAAATGTTTCGCGGTGTGGTATTTTGTTCAGTAGTGGAGGGACTACCAGACAGTGCAGTTGTGAGTATTTATAGTCTTCAAACTATAATATTTAAATAGTTCATTATGAACAGAAATCAAATGGGCACCTGCTGTGGTGTTACTGTTGCAGAAAATGTAACACCAACCAGTCAATTTTGAATAAACATCTGAAACACAACTACTGTACAAAACGGGTTGTAATTTATTGCAATTTTTATGTTAATTTGCCTCTCTCAAAACAAAGTTTGCTTCTTTTATTCCATTAATTTGATATCACACAGAATGAAATGTACTTTATTTATTAGTTTTTCTTATGTTAATTTATCAAACAAATAACTATCTAGAAGATTTATTAAAGTTATATTACTGAGAACTTTAACTAATGTATACCATATTTCGGAACGGAATAAATGAATCTTTCTATACCATATTTCGGAACGGAATAACTGAATCTTTCTGTACCACATTTCGGAACGGAATAAATGAATCTTTCTATACCACATTTCGGAACGGAATAAATGGATCTTTCTATACCATATTTCGGAACGGAATAAATAAATCTTTCTATACCATATTTCGTAACGGAATAAATGAATCTTTCTATACCACATTTCGGAACGGAATAAATGAATCTTTTTATGCTACCGCATTTCGGAACGGAATAAATTAATCTTTCTATACCACATTTCGGAACGGAATAAATAAATCTTTGTATACCACATTTCGGAACGGAATAAATTAAACTTTCTGTACCATATTTCGGAACGGAATAAATGAATTTTTCTATACCACATTTCGGAACGGAATAAATGAATCTTTCTAGCCTATACCATATTTCGGAACGGAATAAATAAACCTTTCTGTACCACATTTCGGAACGGAATAAATGACTCTTTCTGTACCATATTTCGGAACGGAATAAATGAATCTTTCTATACCATATTTCCGAACGGAATAAATGAATCTTTCTATACCATAGTTCGGAACGGAATAAATGAATCTTTCTATACCATATTTCGGAACGGAATAAATGAATCTTTCTATACCATATTTCGGAACGGAATAAATGAATCTTTCTATAGCTACCATATTTCGGAGCGGAATAAATGAATCTTTCTATACCATATTTTGGAACGGAATAAACGAATCTTTCTATACCATATTTTGGAACAAAGGGAGTATGAGTTATGTCTAACTGTTCTATATTTTAACATCTCTTTCAGATTAGGGTTTTAACTTTACTTTAAAATATACCACAAAAATTCATTTCTTACGGACAGAGAAATATTAAAAAAATATATGCTGAATTTTCGTATCCTCTCGGTGTTCTAGAGTTCTATGAAAGTCATTGCCCATGGACGTATTACCGTTATTTCCTTATCTTTTTTTAGAGTGCCTTCAAATTCTTTCATTTTCTCCTTTCCTTGGAATTTTAGGACACTTCTAAGAAGTTGTGTCCACTTCAACACAGAATTTCTTCGTATTACCACAACAAAACATTCCACTCGTTTTCCTTTTCACCTCCAAGGCGTCTCTCCTTTCAAGTCGTCGTTTCCACAGCGGTATTCGATTGCGAGCGATTGCCGTCACAGAGAGCAGCACATCTAGGCCACAATCTTAGGTACGAAACAAATATTCTTGGAAACTAATTTGGGATCTATTGGAACAGAGAAATCGTCATTGATCTGACAATATTCGAGTGACCATTTTAATAAAAGAATCGATCCTATGATTATGACATATATGTCTTCATTTGATTTACGCATTTCATGACAAAATTTTCGTCACATTATGAATTACATTCCAGTTTAAGGTTCGTAAGCGGAATATGATTACTAAGATGAACACAAATAAAATAATTTATTTTTTGACATGTCCGCACCGAGGATCGGCAGGTGTTTCGGAAGCCATGGTGAAACAACACCGGCAGAAATTCAAATCCTTATTTTAACAAGACTATGAGTCACATACGAATGCTAATGTTTTTAGTAGAGTCCTATGATTGGTTGCCTAGTCACCAAGCAAGTCGAAACAGTGTAATTGCTTACAGGGTATAGAGGTATAGAGCCCATGGGTTGCTAAACAAAATATGCTTCCACGGAGGTTATTTGCTCCCTAATTTTGACGGTCTAATTTAGAGACACCCTGTACTCATACTCTACATTTGTAGTCCGAAACAAGAATAAAAAATTCAAACTTTCACAACTGTAATCTCATTCCCGAAACTACGTTACGTTTCATTATAATATGTCTGTATAGAGCACCATCTGGAGACTACGAAAATTTAAATCCTGTCCAAATTCAAGCTCGCACATTTCTAGCGCAATAATTAATAATGGATCCCTATTAGAAACAACAACAACCAAATTTCTTGGCTTAAAAATCGATAATGTGTTAAATTGGAAAAATCATATTAAAGAAATTACCCCCAAACTAAATTCAGCTTGTTTTGCTATTACATCTATTCAAAACATAGTAAATATCAATACCTTAAAAACAATATACTTTGCATACTTTCACTCGGTAATGAGTTTTGGAATAATATTCTGGGGAAATTCCACAGATAGTAACAGTATATTTCTATTACAAAAAAGAGTAATTAGAATAATAGTAGATGCCAAATCTAGGGAATCGTGTAGGGCTATTTTCAAAAAACTACAAATAATGCCCATGGCTTGTCAGTATATCTTTTCATTAATAATCTTCCTCGCATGTAATCGTGAAAACTTTGTAACTAATTCAACAGTTCATAGCATAAATACACGTCAAAAAATGACTTTCATACTCCATCGGCAAGTCTATCATGCTATCAAAAAGGAGTGCGTTATATGGCAGTAAAAATTGTTAGTAGCCTCCCTATCTACATAAAAAATGAAACTCAAAACATAAAATTATTTTGGGCCAAATTAAAGAAGTACCTAATTTCTCACGCCTTCTATTCTGTAGGTGAATTCATGTCATTCAATAACGCTTCATCAAATTGATATTAAAACTTTGTGTTGTACTAGTAGACTGTATTGTAAATCTCTTCTATATATATTTTATCTAGACTGTGACTATAAATTAAGACTTTATAATAGTATTAAGTTTTTTGACTTGTTCCATATTCTAGCTGTAAGCATGTATGAATACCATGGAATGTTAATAAATACAATACAATACAATACAATTCTACGTAAAGATGTAAAATACTGTTCCGTGAACCAGATGTAGGCTATCGGTTGGGAGATCGTCATGCTAACCACACTTTACCCTCATACTGGTTGAATGAGACATATGGACACGAGACCAGCAGTCGGCAAATAAACCTTGCATGTGTATGGACTCTCGCGCACACTACTATTAAGTTATGAAATGCTGTGTAGTTTTAACAAGGTAGAAAACAAATTTAAAGCAATAAAAGTCACAGTACTATAAAATAAATTTCAATTTCAATTTTAACGTAATGGCTTTCTATATCACTTGTAAATAGATTACAGATATAGACAGGGTTGGTGGATTTTCTGTTCAAAATTACTTACGTCTTTTGTCTCTGAGTTTTTGTTTTTGAAAATATATGAAGTACAGACTTCAAAATCCTACTTCTAGGGTGCTTCGCTCTGCTGACTAGAACCGGACAGTTCGAAAATACGAAGATGCAAAATGGGTTATAAAATTAATATCCCAGTTTGCGCGCCTTGACATGGTATGAAAATTGGTATTGATATATTTTCGTCACAGCACTTCTTTACATGTAATGGTGTACCTCACCTTTCTCTGTATCCAGTGCCACCATTAACGTATTATTTTAATAACACATTATTTGCAGTACACGTCTACACAAATACTCCCATTTACACTATGTACCTTTTTATTACTTGGTCTAATCTTCCCTTCAGTATTTCTACTAAATTTCATTTGCTATTCTCTATTTGTTCATTAATCCTAATATATCTGATATTATATACTCCTTTCAAACCCCCTTTTTCCTCTAACTATTATTCAATAAAATCTCAATTTCACTTTTTCTCTATAAATTATCATATTGAATTATTTATCTATTTGTTCTTTGATCTTTTCTCCTATCTTTCTCTTAGATTCACTTACTGTTCCAACGTTCATATGTTAGTACTAATTTTATGCTGTCACTTGTTCACTTCTCTTAACCCTTTTTCACTATTTTCACTCTTTCCTATTTGCGCTCACCTTCATTTTCTCACTATTCCACTTACATCTAGGGGAGAGTTGGGTAGTATCGGACATCGGGTAATATCGGACAGTGCGTTTCTTTCATCTACCACACGATGATAGTGCCTGATTGACATGGTTACGTTTCTGTGATGTCGCATAGAGAAACGTAACCATGTCATTCAGGTACTACCATATGGTTGTAGATGAAAAAACGCACTGTCCGATACTACCCGATGTCCGATACTACCCGAATCTCCCCTAATCCTTTATCACTATTCTCACTTCCTATGAATACCTATATTTTATCTCTACACATCCGCTTATACACTTTCTCTCTCCCCTATACTACTCGATCCTTTCCAGTTTCACTTTACTTGCACTTTTTGATCACATCCCCACATTTTTTAATCATATCTAATACCTCTGCTATATCCTCAGCTGTCGCAGATTCTGACCTTTCTTTACTGTTCGTCTCTGCCTTATTTCTATCTCTGTCTTTCTTTCTATTTATTTCTTCTTCTATTCCTCTTTTATTTTCCCCCCACGCTTTCACGTTCACATCCTAGATTTCAACTTACAATCGCACCCTTACTCTTTTCACTACTTTTTTCCCTATCACTTCCTGACTCTTGGATTCTCTTTTTATTCCCACTCGCCTTTTTTCTAGAGCCCATGTTTCTTAGGTATGAAAATTATATAGGCATAATCTTAAATTATTTGCTGAAATAAAAAAATGACATGGTCAGGAAAATCAGACTCAATTTTGAAGAAATTATTTGACTTGTGTAATATATCTTTCATATATGTAAATCAGTTTTTCTTGTCTTACTCAGTATAAATATGTTTGTGCGAGATCGTGCGTATTTGCTTGGTTTCCGCACAAAACCAATCCGCGGAAAGTCTAAAATTCCACATTCAGTATTCCCAACCTAACAAACATAACAATTTCCCTCTTCTTACCGCTTAAGTGACGTATTGATTTTACTGCTTCAGGCTTTTAACATATTATTTTTAGAGACGTTCAGTATAGTAATAATTATAAATTGGAAACTTACCACTGCAATTTCACCTAAATTGCACTGTTAATTATTGTTTTTAAATATTTGCAAAAATTAAGTGAACTCTACAACTCCACTACAGTTACTGCATTCGATTAATGAAGCCGTGAAAAAATCAACAAGATTCCATACTCAGCATAGACTGGGGGGGGGGGGGAAAGACAGACGTATATCACGGCCTGCTGGAGTATAGTAAACACAGAAAACATTTTAAAGCAACAATGTTGAAAATAGATATTTTTGTTTTGCAAATTTGCCGTCATTGAACAGAAACCAAGATGGAGATTTCATTGCAACTAATTAGAAATTCCTCTTCCAGGTATGTGATAAACGATCTTCGCACAAAATAATGTACGATACACGAGCGGTATGTTTTCTTTCAATTCTCGGAAATTAAAAATGCTCAACTACGTTTCGCTTTTTCAAACTTCTCCTCGAACATGAAAACTTCAACAAACCGCTCTTGTAACGCATATTACTATTAAATGTTGATAAAGGAAAAATAACTCATGCTCTTCATCTGATAGGTATCTCTATCGTTAAATTCTATTTCGAAATTTATGCCGTAGTAGAGACTTCCTATGATTTTGTATCACCGACAATCGCATAATTATTGGATTACATCAATATGGTTTAAAATTTATTGGTATAAATATATCTATAAAACTTCATTAGAGCTTTATTTCATTCACTATGTTTCTGTATAAATTTGAAGACAGTTTCTGTGCAGTGTGACATAGAGTAACGGCCTATTAAGCCTAAGGAAGCGGAACCCAGATGTTTGTATCGATTCCTTGCAGGGAATTACTTTATCTCATATTTATGTTATGACAGCTTGCACGCTCTTTCTGAAGCGTAACCAACGAGTTCTATGTTAGAAATGAAACGGGGATAGTCTCAGTTTTGATATATTTCGGAAAGTTATTCTTGCGACTGCAAAATTTAGAATTTTAGAATTAATTTTCATGTTAGCACAATGAAATGAAACACAAAGGGAAACATTCCGTGAAAATAGCAAGCTATTTTACTGTCAATTTCACGAATCAATTTATATTGTCATTGTTCGCTGTTAATTTACAAGGTCTGTTTTCCATTCATCTTTCTCATCGCTAATTAGGGACTAAAATTTCCTCTAATTGATTCCCTTCCGGGCTAATTCTACTATCTGTATACCTCGAAGCCAGCTTATTCTCATATTGCTACTACGCTGAGTGGCTAACTCTGTACCTACTTTTTTTTTAGAAGTCCTATAAAATCTGTGACAGATTTTTACAAGTAGTATATCTTAAGAAAAAATAGAGTTCATTAGTTAAAGTTTAACAGTGAAGAGAGTATATTAATATACTTGAATTTAATGATATTTTGAGTGAAATGGTTTAGATAAATAATGGACGATACCAAAGTTTATCAATACTCCATATTGATAACAGAATTTGAAGTACAATATCCGAATAGTGGTGTAAAGAAAAAATTGAATCCTGCATTTGTGGAAGGAACTGGTACTTTTCAAGAGACCAAAAAAAAATAGCATTTGAAATGTGGAGATGAATGGGACCTGTGAAGTGGACAGACAGAATAAGAAATAAAGTTGTGTTGGAAGGAGAAGGTGATTAAAGAATGATGCTGAAACTTTATTTATTGGGTTATTTTACGTCGCTGTATCAACATCTAGGTTATTTAGCGTCTGAATGAAATGAAGGAGATAATCCCGGTGAAATGCGTCCGGGGTCCAGCACCGAAAGTTACCCAGCATTTGCTCGTATTGGGTTGAGGGAAAACCCGGACAAAACCTCAACCAAGTAACTTGCCCCGACCGGGACTCGAACCCGGGCCAGCTGGTTTTGTAGCCAGACGCGCTGACCGATGTTGAAACTGATCAGGGAGAGGAAAAGGGATTGGTCGGGTCACTGACTGAGAAGAAACTGCCTACTGAAGGATGCACTGGAAGGAATGATGAACGAGAAAAGAGTTCGGGGTAGAAAAAGATATCAGATTATACAGAGTGTTTCAGAGCTGGTGTTACAAACTTTCAGGGATGATAACGAAGTTCACACGTATCAATTTGAGATAAGCAACCATGGTCTGAAAATGACTGAGTCGAAAGTTATAAGCAAAAATAGTTGTGTGCAAATGGAATTGTAATTTGGCACCACGTGCCCTCCTTCCCTTAACCTTTGCAATAGTCATGGAAAGATGGTATGGGCCGGATGTCTTCTACGTGGGTAATTGTGCGATACAATATGTGAGCTTGTCTACTGTTCCCATTGGCTCATCCGTGTTCGAAAATCAGGTCTGCTTATTCCGCTCTTGTGTACTCCTCCATTTCACTAGGACTGATCGACTGGACACTGCAACTTGTACACATACACTGCTGTCTACAGACGTGCATATCAGGACCGACCATGCCCGTTACACATTACGCTATCTGCATTGCTTTAGTGTAGTTTCCTGTCCCCACCCCTCAGACAGCGCACTGAATGGAATACTGTAAGTAGACAACGTAAACAACGTCAGATGAATACAGTATTGTAAGATGTACAGATAAATAAACATAAATAAGATGTACAGAGGAATAAAATTATTTCATTTCCATACAACTATTTTTGCTTGTAACTTTCGACTCAGTTATTTCCGGACAAGGGTTCCTTATTTCAAATTGATGCATGTGTCCTTCGCCATCGTCCCTGAACGTTTGTAACACCACCTCGGAAATAATCTGTAGATGACATTAAGATATATGGATCATTATGAGGAAACGAAGAGGAAGGCAGAAAATAGGAAAGATTGGAGAAAGCTGGGTTTTCAGTGAAAGATCAGTCCTTGAACAGAACACTGAATGAATTATTATTGTTTCTATGTTTCATTTTTATTTTGTTTTTTTTTCCTACTAGTTGAATTTTTCTTGCTATTGTTATTAATGCTACACTGAATTATTTTTGTTGCTTTATTTTATCAGCGCACAAATTTTTCATAAATTGATCGTTACATTATATTATTAATTGCACTGACAAGGAGAGGACACGCTCTATATATCACCGAATGGAATAAGATTGTGTGAGATGAAAGTACAAGACGTACTGTTTAAATTCATACCTGATATGGGTGGCCAATGACCCCTCGTTTTGAAAATATTGGCTATTGTTTGTGACATACTTCCGTTAGGTGCTCAATAGGGAAGCATTAGACTGTGTAACAGCGTCGCCCATATGGTTGGATGCTGAATTGTTATCCAGGCAACTTAAGTTCGAATCTTAACTGGTCCTATTTTTTTTTCATTTAATAATGATGAATATTGTGGTCACAGTAACCTATTTACATATATCATATTTTTCAATGTATTGAATGCTTCATCATGTTTTAAACAAATTATAATTAGCTAACATTGTATTGTAAAGGATAAACAATGAAATATTGCTCATGTAGGCAGGTAAGATGTGTCACTGGTGTCTGTTCTGTTTCTGTAGAAGCTATTCCACTTCATTGTGTCCCGATTCATTATGATAAATGTCATAAAAACACACAAAACATACATATTTCCTGCACCATGCACAGCAAATGAAAGAAGATTGTCCACAGTCACACACATTTTTCCGCACTTCTACTGCGAAACAGATATCCTTCACATTCACAAACACTTCATTAATTTCGATGCATAGCACGCATATTCAACATGGCTTTGAATATAGGAGCTGACAACTGAAAGTGAATAAAAAATTAAAAAAAATTAATAATAATAATAATAATAATAATAATAATAATAATAATAATAATAACAATAATAATATCAAGCTTTAAAAAATGAGAAGGGATTAGGATTCGAACTCAAGTTTCTGGATGACAACTCAGCATCCAACCACATGAGCTACGCCGTTACACAGTCTAATGTTTTCCTATTAGACACCTAACGGAAGTATGTCATAAACAATAGCCAATATTTTCAAAACGAGGGGTCATTGGCCACCCATACTAGATATGACTTTAAACAGTACGTCTTATACTTTCATGTCACAAAATCTTATTTAATTCTGTGATATACAGAGCGTGTCCTCTCCTTGTGAGTCCATAGTTATTCTCTTATTCTTATTCTTGCCGTTACTGATGTTCTTACTCTAATTTATTTTGTTTTCTATTACTGTAAGATTCTGACTTCTCTCCTCGACCCCTGAAATTAGATAGCCAACAATTCAGGAGAAGAGGCCAGTTTTCCCTTCAACGCTCTTTCTGTCTTTCTTTGGATATCTCCTCTGGAAGCTTCACTTTCATGATAAGAGTATTTTGTAGTCTACACTTGCCTACTCTTTCTTTCGATATATACATTCCAATCACGTCTTTATACTTTCTCCCATTTAGCAATGTCTTGATATTGTGCTTCTTTATTTCTTTCATTTATCATGTAAGACCTTGTTGCGGATTTTTCTTATAAATTTATTTCGATTCTTCGCAGACGTTTCGTTTTGTCTGTCCTTCTTCCTGCCCTGTGGTTCATGGAGGATTTATGTGTAAACGTCTCTGAAAATATTGGACATTACCACAATTTCAATATGTAATTTCGGAATATTGTATTTTGGAGGATAATACAGACTGCATTCATAAAAACACACCTTGATATGATATGGTTGTAAAATAAAAACTTTGAAGCAGTAATTAGGAGAGGGAGAGACCGATTTATTGGCGAAGTGATATCTCCATATTTCTATTACATGTATTCGCGGGGATGTTCTGGCGACTTCGTTAGAATTAGCTTCCCACACAAATGTTTCGCATCTTTTCGTCACCTGTCAGCATCGGACAGATTTAGGGCCACCTTGGGCAGGGTTTTGCATAGACACCCTTTCAAGCGTAAAATCCTAAAGTCGGACTAGACCCGTGGGAAAGATACTGCAAGCTTGGGTTTTCCAAAGAACGGGTATTCTTGTGAGATATACAAACTAGTTAGATGTTATGGGAAGTCCAAAGTTTAAATTTAGAGATGACGTATTTCGCGCCCAATAAGGAGAGATCTTGGTTTGGCTTATGAGGTCACTTTGGACCAATAGAGAATAGATTTTAGGCCGGTTAAGTGACGTAGTTTTTAAACAATAGGATAGTTAGTTTTAGCGTAGGGTAGGTTTTTATAAATAAGGGTGACGGGGAGCGGAGATGAACACAAGATCTCATCGTGTCGGCGGCCCTACATACAGGGCACGATCACAACATCTCATCGTGTCGACGGCCCTACATACAGGGCAGAATAACTACTTCGTTTCGTGTCGACAGGATAACTACTTTTCTTCGTGTAGACGGCGCGACATCTTTTTTTGTGTCGGCGGCCCAACTTAATAGTCTTTCTTCCGGCGAAGACTCGATAGATAGAACTTTGTCATCGGCGAGACCACTCGTCAACGTTTAGGAGCTTCGATCATAGTGTACTGGGCAGAGTATTGAATTTATAGTATCGGATAGAGCTTATTCAGAACTGCCATAGAGTCGATACAGTGCGACCGACGATTGAATTATAAGTCAGCCGGAAATACATACTCTAGGGTTTACCAAGTGAATACGACAATAAACTTATAGTTTTGGAGTTTACACTGCCTTTTATATAAGTAGCCGGCTTGGTATTATTCCCGACATCATCCTACACCACAACCGTACCTCGGCTACCCTGAGTGAATCTCACGCAATACCGAGACGCACCCACCCTCAAATGGCGTCCAACGTGGGGCCACAATAACGACCACTTCACCCTCAACTTATTGAAACATTTTTATAAATATGATGACTTCGTATACATTAACACAATGTTTTCCTTTCCTGCAGAATCTTCTGTGCAGTAAAAATTAAAAACAAATTTGGTTAGTGATGCCTGTGCGAATAAAGAATTTTAGTACAAAAGTTTATTTCAATATTTCTAGGCTTTTAGTGTTCAGAGTAGAATAACAATTCCCATAGTTGTACAATAAATAATTCTGAATTTGTGGTATAAAAGCAAATAATTAGTTTCTTATCCAATTGCAAGAGAAAAACCCTAACTGTAAACCTGTTTTCCCACTTTGCTAAATGTGCCTCAAACTTCAGGTGCACATTACTTACTACAATCTTCACTCATATACCTTGTATTGTTTTAAGTTATCAAATAGTTTATATTGTAAATTCAGAAGCAAAATTTAGTTAAATATTTCGCCCTTCGTGGAATAGAAAAACTATTCAACTTTCATCAACAATTCTTACCATGTTTTTCAATGCATATCTATTTTTTTTCTCATGTTGTGTGTTTGATATTCATAAACCCGTAGGTTTAGTTTGTAGAACTCAGCCTGGAGAAAACACTGTAAAAATTTTGTTTAAGTTGATTAAATAGTTTGAATGGAAAATGCACATAAGTTTGAAAAATACGAACTTACGCAAAACTGCATAAAGTTTATTTCAATATTTCTAGGCTTTTAGTGTTCAGAGTAGAATAACAATTTACATATTGTACAATAAATAATTCTAAATTTTGTGGTATAAAACAACTAATTAGTTTCTTATCGAATTGCGAGAGAAAGGCTCTGATTGCAAATCTGTTTTTCCCACTTTGCTAAATGTATCTCATACTTCAGGTGCACATTACTTACTACAATCTTCACTCATATACCTTGTATTTTTTTAAGTTATCAAATAGTATATATTGTAAACTCCGAAGCAAAATTTAGTTAAATATTTCGCCCTTTAGTGGAACAGAAAAACCATTAAATTAACATTAACAATTCTTACCATTTTTTGAATGCATATCTATTTTTCTCATGTATTTTGTTATCGAGTAGTACAGAATTATTTCAAGAGGCACAGGATTATGGCCTCCCCAAGTCGACTGATGCTTTGCAATATTTCTTTTAGGGTTACTGTAAAAAATTGTGTTTGTGAAACATCCTACAACAATAGAAGAATTAAAGAATTAGGCCTATATTCCAAAAACAATACATTCAATTTGAAAAGATATGCTTAAAAACGTTTTCGATAATATGTAGATTGACAAAATAACTGAAGCCCGGATCGAAATGAACACCCATCATTCTCAACAATTCGTTTAAATATCTAGATTTTAATTATTCTTAAATTTAAATGCACCTCTCCACACCGTAAGCTAATATTCTGTATACAGTATACTATACGTTGCATAATGAATACATCCGCCTGGATAATTCAGTTAGTGAGTAAAACACATTATTATCACTATTATTATTATTATTATTATTATTATTATTATTATTATTATTATTATTATTGTTGTACTCTATTTTGAGTAAATAAAATCCTAACGAAAATTATCAAACTGAAAATCGTAATAGTTCCTAGTTTTGTAAATGGATGCACTACTTTTCTTCCCTCCTATACCTAGTAAAGTGATTTGTTTATATTTTACTCTAGTGCCATCAAACTCCCGTCGTGGAAAGGGGTAACATAGCTTTTGCGGTTCTCAACCGTTAATTCAAAGGTATAGCCAGGTTAATATTAGAAATGTTAGTAAAAACAAAATGATGGCCCGGTATAAAACAAAGTTCCTAAACTTTGTCATATGAGCAGCACCATCGTTTTCCTTACTGCATCAGTCGATAGATGAAAGTTTTCAAATGATATGTGTACAGAACAGAAGGAAATAATAGAATAGAATGTTTTATTTTCGCTGATGGAGTTAAGGTCATAAGACCTTCTCTTCCACTCAACCGACCTTAATCAATACAATAGTGACATATATATTTAAATATTTATTATTTACAATACACTAAACATTCTCCAGCAATATTCTTCATTCTAATGACATCATACGCTAATAATTCCGCCGTACAAGTTCATGCAAGACGAGTCCACTTATACAAGGAAAGTTGGGAACTCATATATTAAAAATAGAAGAATTCGTTATATAATGTATAGATGCGTGAAGGTTTAAATGAATTGATAAGTATCACAAGAGACTGTTTTGCTTTGTTGTGAAAATGTAAACGTTTCAGGCATACATGCATGCTTATATCAAGCTAGAAAGACAAAATAATAATGAAAGCAAAAATGGTGAACCGATAAAGCCAAAATGCCAAACATGGCGGAAAAGAACGTATAAGAGAGTGTAGACAAAGCAAAAATAAAAGAAAGCAATTTCAGTAGCTGTATACTATGAGTCCCTTATTACATGACCGCTGAGCGCTGATGTCGCCTGTTAGCTATTACGGGGATAAAGCATCCGTGAAGAACTCTGCTAGTTCCTGGAATCAACACCGGTCAATTTAGAAGGGACGAATAGCAGCTATAAATAATGATGATTCTACACGAACTGCAAATATGTAAACTATTAATGTGATAAATATTGAAGAAAAACGGTATTATGAAATCATTTTAATTACTTTAATAAAGATCTTATTAAAAATAAGTTTTGATATATTTGTCATGCGTATGACAGGCTGCGACAGGAACAAGATCTAAAATATTTGAACTTCATTACATACCCAAAGAATAAATAAACATATCTTTCATGAAATTCAAGGGATTTGACTAATTTTCTGGAAACTTTCGTATTTTTAAGCACTACAGTGTTTCTTTTACACTGTTAGGCTTAGGTTTAGATGGTCGTTGCTGTCCTTTGACTTACTTACTTACTCACTTAAATACATACTTACTTACTTAATTACTTACTTACTTACTTGCTTGCTTTTAAGGAACCCGGAGGTTTATTGCCGCCCTCATATAAGCCCGCCATTGATCCCTTCCTGAGCAAGACCAATCCAGTCTCTATCATCATATCCCACATCCCTCAAATCCATTTTAATATTATCCTCCCATCTACGTCTCGGCCTCCCTAAAGGTCTTTTTCCCTCCGGCCTCCCTACTAACACTATTTGCATTTCTGGATTCGCCCATACGTGCTACATGCCCTGCCCATCTCAAACGTCTGGATTTAATGTTCCTAATTATGTCAGGTGAAGAATACAATGCGTGCAGTTCTGTGTTGTGTAACTGTCTCCGTTCTCCTGTAACTTCATCCCTCTTAGCCCCAAATATTTTCCTAAGAACCTTATTCTCAAACACCCTTCACCTATGTTCCTCTATCGAAGTGAGAATCCAAGTTTCACAACCATAAAGAACAACCGGTAATATAACTGTTTTATAAATTCTAACTTTCAGATTTTTTGACAACATACTGGATGATAAAATCTTCTCAACCGAATAATAACAGGCATTTCCTATATTTATTCTGTGTTTAATTTCCTCCCGAGTATCCTTTGATTAATGCTTTATTTATTTATTTTTCGCTTAATGTTGTACAGTTTCTTCAATTTTATTTTTGCATGTTGAAAGGCGAAATACATAATAAATTGGATCGCTGAATTTATTTCTGGAGTAATGATTTTCTTTTTCTCTCTCGTCTCGCTGTTATTTCCCCTCACCACATGTTCGGCCTTCATATCTAGCATTGCAACGTGTTCTGCGTGATACGATATGGATTTCTGATCGATCCAGGCATGTGAGCTGGAACCAGACATTTGTCAAACTCTTTGTTTTAGAGTAAGGTAATATTGAATCAACCGACTGTCATTTTCTATTTTGGAACCGCAGTACAGCAGCGGTGTAATAATAATATGAGAAAGTTGCAGAGGTTTTTGTAATAGAATCTGCCTGTAATCAATTTTTAGTCACAAATCCTGTAGAATTTCATTACAATGGCATCCAGATCTATTTCGGGGAACAGCTATAGCATAAAGCATCGAGTGATTCCAGTTAAAACAACACATTTCGAATTTAATTGTTGAAATTATCTGGAAATAAAATTTATTTAACGTCGTGGCGTCGTGCTCTAAGGCATTCTGCCTAGGACTAGAATTAAGGAATGTGCGCTGGATCGAGTCCTCATGGGGGAAGAAATTTTCTCATCAAATTTCGCCCAATGTATGGAACGGTGCCACCTAGCATCGTGATGCATTTGGGGAGCCACGATAGGTAGCGAAATCCGGTTACAAAAGCCAGTTATAACGGCTGAGCTATCCAGACCATCGTAAATATAGATTCATTATAACCTCTTACAAAGAGGCCGGTCTTAAGTAAGCCCAAAAATAAGGGTCTATTAGCCATTCTGGATTTTCTGAACAAGAAGTACCGTGCGTTTTGTCGGAAAATCTGTGCTTGAAAAATAAGAAGTCGCACAAATTGTTTTATTGAACTCTTAAACTTTTTTTTAATTTTTTTATTACTTTCATACAAGCAGAATAACTTTTTTGATAAAATCTGCTTGCTATTCTTTCAACAAAAATACAGCTTTTTTTGCAATTAGATAAGTTTTCTGGTGTTCCCTAAACAATAATATATATTTTTTGTAGTAAACTATACTTTTCGATGTTCTAATAGTAGCCTACATTATGCAACGAGCCTATAATGATAGCAATTAAGAAGCGAGCTTCTTAATTACCATTATAGGCGAGTTTCATACGACTTTTTATGCTCGACCATATTCCTAACTTGAAACTATTCAGATGTATACATTTTATTTGTATCTGACAAGATCCGAAGTGACCTTGTTCTAGGTCGCGAATTGTGAGATGTGCGCAGACGCGAAAGTATTGATTTTTTTCCGAGGAACAATAATGTCATTGACCTTGATGTAATCCCGTTAAACTTGGTATAACCTTGATTATTGAATTCGACATTGAAAAACGAGATGACAAATTGAATTTATTTGAATATTATTTACAATTAACGCTAATTATTATAGTAACAGAACATAACCTTCTGCGACAGTATTGGATTTCCAGCCTCCGTGACTTTTCGCTAATTCTCTTTCGATTGCATATCCGAGAATAATCGATACTTGCGGTTTTATAACGGTACAAAGCTGACTTGTCATTGGCTGAACACCTGTAAGCTGAGTTGTCATTGGCTGAAAACACCTGTACTTTAATGAGTAGGTGTACTTTAAGGACATGCATTAAAGGACTGCTACCAGGTGTATAATTACTACATTTCGGCATGGTCGAGCATAAAAGTATTTTTCGCTTCTCCTGTACAATTTTATTTTTATGACTTACAACTTTCCCCATGTAAGCGCCTCAATTGTGCTTCAATAGTCTCTAACTTGTAGAGTGACTTATCAAAGTGTATATATCAACTAAATTACATGTTATTTGTAGGATTACATATTTCTGCTGGGCCGGCTTTAAACCGATTAGACCGATTTATCTCAATCGAGTCCTGTGCCTAAGTATACTACAGGGTGTTAAAAATATCGTTTACAACATTTCAGGGATAATAGAGGAAGTAAAAACAAATATATTTTGTAAGTGACAAAACTTTGGCAGATGCGCCGTTTATTGTGTATGTAAGTGTTAGTATAATCCATAAAGAACAAGACCAGTTATCGTTTTAGAGGTGGTGTTCAAACTGCCGTCCATTGAAGATATTGCACAACTGGTACCTTCGTACTATGGAGTGTCTGCAACGCTCCAAAAGGCCAACATGTGCAGCTTCAACAACGCGAGCAACTAAGTCTTCTACCGTATCGTTCGGTGTCTCATACACAAAACGTTTCACGTCTCCCCACAAAAAGAAATCCAGTGGGGTTAGGTCCGGTGATCGAGGTGGCCACGGTACCGGCCCACCACTGACAATACAACGATCGGGGAATGTAGCATTTAGGTGGTTCCTGAAAAACGACGATCAAAGTGTGGAGGGGCACCGTCATGCTGAAACCATATTCGTTTTCTGATATTCAATGGGATATTTTCTAAAAGTTCGGTAGAACGTAGTGTAGAAAAACAAAATAATTACCACCACGGAGACTTTTAGGCAACAGATAAGGCCCTACAAGATGGTCGTGCACAAACAGAACTAACCAGTGTGTGTTTTGACGCAAGTCAAGTCATCTATCCTTCAGGCCATCTAGCGGCAAAACGGCGCATCTGCTAAAGTTTTGTCACTTAAAACAGAAGTTTGTTTTTACCTCCTCTATCATACCTGGAACGTTGTAAACGTTATTTTTAACATACTGTATAATAATATGCAGAGCAGTTCTGAAAGTGGAATTAACAGATGTCAAGCTAGAAGAGGAAAAAGAACAAGTGAATACCATATATGGATGGTGGCATGCTTTGTGAATAAATGGAAGTAGTCCCCTACTGTAGACAAATTTAGGCTATGTAGGCCTATATATTTATTGGGTATACACACAATGGCAGTGATATTATATGCAAAAACATTACAATAATTATGGGCAATAAAAATATAGATATAAATAAACGTAAAATTAATTCTAACTGTAAGTAAATAAAAGAAATTAACTTAGAACTATCAATAAAGACTATACTATAAATAACGCCTACTGTAAGCAAAAGTAAACCTAACTTACAGGTATTTCTATTAAACCCAACTGTTGTGAACTTAAGTAATTACAAAGTCACCTTAATTACATATCAATTTAATTAATTACATGACAAAACTTAGATAAATACACTTGACCCATAACTAAATTTTCAATCCAATCTTCTCAACATTTCCTTAAATGTATCGATTTTGAAAGGACCACCTTGAAAGATTGCTGCGGGTAAGCTATTCCAGTCTACTATTGTGCGGTTGACAAAGGGAAATTTTTCCACGTCCGTTCTTTGTTTTCTGCATTTAAACTGCCTAATATGATCAGGTCTGCCTAAGTATGATGGTGTCACTAATCTAGCATTGATGACGGTCCATGCTTTGTGTCCCACTTGTGCCTTAAACATGCACTGTCTGACTTTTAGTCGCCTTGATTTGAGAAATTTCCAGCCTAAATATTTTATTTTCTATTCGCCATGTCCATGTTCTATTTTGACATATTTTGTTGCCTTGTGTTGGACCTTTTCTTCTGCCAGCAGAGATTAAAAATCCTACGAAAATGCTTATATTAGTTCGTATGTACATAATCCAGATTGCAAATATCGGGTATAAAAACTTTAGATGCATGTGATATATTACCTTAACTACGGAACAAACTGAATACAGAGTTGTGTGCTGACTTAGAGGGGGTTGGAGGCACTGAACTCTGCGCATAACAAACGACCTGGAAGAAAGAAACGCCCTAAATACGGAACAGGTCTATCAGCAAATCAGATAGCTGGACCCGTGTTTACAAGAGTCCTACATTATAGTCTTGAACTGTTTTGTGTTAGTGACAGAGTCTGGCAATAAATAAAGTGGAAGAAGGGAGGCGGGGGCAAGCTCCCCGCCCACCGGCTAGCGATATTAAAATTCAAATGACGGAGGATCCTCTGCAGTGGGCAGCGGCCCAAAACGCTACTCCGCGCCTTTTGTCCTGGTGGCCGGCTGACCGCACAATTGATTACACTCAACGAGCGAAGACTGCGCCAGTAAAAGCCGACAACGGATGTGTTTTCTGTACGGTCCGTCACTCAGCTATTCAGTCTTGCGAAAGTTGTGAACCTATTTAGTTATATAGCTCAAACAGCCCATTAAGGACCGAATTCATAGTCAACACTTATCGTAAGGAAACCCTTAAGCAGTTGCTTATAATAATTTCCAGTTCATAAATCCCACTGAAGTGAATAAATAAGGTAGCTTGTCAGCTTACTTAAGTGTTTTCTCATATTATTTATTTATTTATTTATTTATTTATTTATTTATTTATTTATTTATTTATTTATTTATTTATTTATTTATTTATTTATTTATTTATTTATTTATTTATTTATTTATTTATTTATTTGTTTATTCTGATGTAGTTAAGGCCATCAGGCCTTCTCTTCCACAACACCAGGTATGTAAATACAATAATAGAAATAAACTGAAAAAAATACATAGCTATATAAAAAATAAAGCTACACAAGAAATAAAGAGCCTGTCCTCAAGGAGAACTACTGAGGAATAGTCGTCACCACAAGATTCGATCCCTCCTAGCATTGGCCCTACGAGGAAAAAACTACCAAGTAGAAGAGGAGGTATATGGTTTGTCCACAAATGGGTCTTCAAGATGCATTGACATCATCGCTATCCCGACAAGATCAACAAGCGGGTTCATAATTGATCCAACTGTAAGAATGGAAGTGTACGAAAATCAACCTGCTGAGGCACATCAGGAAAAATGAGATATTACGACCCCACTATACCATATTATAAGGAAAAATATCATCTAACTTCGATCGAAGTTGTTGGATTACTGATTGGGGCTAGAGGAACCATCACAAAAAGATTCGCGCATTTTTGTAAGCAGTTTGGTCTAGGATAAACTCTTGTCACTGAAGTATCTATGTCTGCAGTGAAGGGATCTATAAAAGTCCTAAGAAACCATCTCTACAGTTATATAGATTGATCTCTTTCCTATGGCGATCTGCTCACTTAAGTTGGGTCTTGCAACCAGTGCTAAATAGACGACTGTGATCATCCGATAGCTAATAGATAGTAGGAAATTTTATGTTTCTTCTGGAATTAATGATGTTTTGTTTAGTCTTTTCCAATTATTTCTAATTGTGCTATTTCTTATTCTTTTTCTTCTCCATTGTTTTATTTTTTTTCCATTATAACAACAATTTTATGGTAAGCTTTGTCTTCTAGGTAGCCTTCACTTGGAGGAAGCTGAATAAAATTTATTCGAAATAACAAAGTAAAGCCACACAAAAATATACACAGGTTGCAGTCACACAAACTTTAAATGAGTGATTAAGTATCATCAATAATTGTATCCTAACTAATTAACTAAAATAAACACGAAACTTGGAATTTTAATCTAGATTAAAAAACAAAAAGAAAAAAAAAACACAAATCAATACTTCTAGCAATAACTAAAAACATTAACTGAGACAAAATTTTCCAATTTAATTTTGAATTGTGATAAAGTCTGCCAGTGCCTGACGTCATTAGGTAACGAATTCCAGAGGCTAGGTGTTTCTACAGTATAGGAAGATGAGTGTAAAGACGTTCTATGATGAGGGATAGAAAGAAGTGCTTGATGTCGGTTTCGAAGAGTTGTAAGAAATTGAAAGCGCGATAACAGATAATTCGGAGTAGAAGTATGCATGATTCTAAACGGAAGAAACAGTGAATGTATTGCTCTTCGTTCCTTCAGACGCACCCATGAAAGTAATTGGAGGGAAGATGTTATATGGTCAAATTTACGAATATTGCAGATGAATCGTATGCACACATTATGAACACGTTGTAGTCTCTCAGCTAGAGTGAACTTCCATTAGTTAGCAAGGAATCGCAATAATCAAAATGGGGCATTACAAGCGTCTGAATAAGATTCTTTTTTAGACTAAGTGGTAGAAATTCTTTCATATGGAACAAGGAGTGAAGTTGAGAAAATACTTTTCTTGCGAATGTGTGTTACTTGAGTGTTCCAATTTAGATCGCTATCCATAAAAATGCCAAGATTTTTAACTGTTTCACTGTATTTAACAATAATCCCATTCAGTATTATATGTGGTGTAGTACTACTATCAACAGTGCTTCGTGCAAGTGTGCATTGTAATGAGCTGATTCGGTATAGAATGAATGATCATTATGATTTTATTAAATTTATTGAGTTCTATAATACAAATGAAATTGAAAATATGTTTCGGCAAACAAAAAATATATCAGAGATATGGAAAATCCTTTGATGTACAATGACCAACAATATAAGAGGAGATACCGTTTCAATAAAAACACTGTTTTGGATATTCTGGTTAGTTAGTTAGTTAGTTAGTTAGTTAGTTAGTTAGTTAGTTAGTTAGTTAGTTAGTTAGTTAGTTAGTTAGTTAGTTAGTTAGTTAGTTAGTTAGTTAGTTAGTTAGTTAGTGGGATTCAAACAAGGGCGCGTCAGCTTCTATGGCTATTTGTGCCCTTATCTAAAATCATTTACGAAATAGAAACACAATGCAATAATCAGAATGCTTAAAAGAACTAAAAAGCGTTGTCACGGTTAAAACGAGATTCACAAATGCAGTTTCAAGAAGGTGATGCGTAGAAATCATAAAAGTGAGCAGTTCTCAGACCCTACCTAGTATTTAAAAAGAAACAATAAAATATTTAAAAATGCCACCAGGAACAACTTATCTTTCGCATTTCTAAAATACTCGGATATAAAAGGTCCGAATGTCAAGTTTGTTAAAAAAATGTGTATATATATATATATATATATATATATATATATATATATATATACACAGGGACATCATTTTATTTTTACTTCAATTTTTATTGTACCTGAGATTTTGAATGTACTTCACTCCCACCCCTTCTACTAAGGACGTTCCAACTCCACACAGAACCAAGACCGCAGATAGTAAGCAGTACTGAGTTACTGAGTATAGTACGTTCCAGAAATATGTTCGCGTTTTCCAGTGCCGAAAGAGCTTTCAATATTGAATCATATTTTCGCACAGGTACTGTCCGTTTGCCTACGTCGCATCCCGATTTCCCCCAACTGCTTCTGCTCGCCCCTCTGTAATAGCTGGGCTGTCTTAGCTCTTTTCTGAAAACATTAATTTCTCTTAGGAATTGGAAGTTTACGTAATATTATACAGCTGTTTAATTTAACTTAAATAAAAGGGCCTCGTTAAGTAATTAACTGTCACGTGATTTCCTCCCTTTCTATAATCCTGCGGCATAACCACTTGGACGGACAGTAGATAGCATGTCTGAGTAATTTTATATTTTCGGGTCGGGCAGAAGTGAAGATTGAATTCACAGTACGTTGAGTAGGTACAAAATTATTTCAACATGAGTTACTAGTACGAAGGACGACACTGGCAATTGGAATTAGATGCAATAGTCTATAGTGCGATAATATGCTCAAAAGAATTGATGCCTGTATCGAAATGAACGGCCACCATTTTCAAATTGTGTTTAAATATTCATATTATGATTATTTTTCAATTTAACTTCTTCCTCTATATTGTAGGCTAATGTGCTGTAGGCAGTATAATATACACTGCATAATGAATACGTTCGAATGGATAACTCACTTCGTGAGTAAAAACACTTATTCTTAATACAGTACTGTACTTTGATTAAAGAAAAACCTAATGAAAATTACGAAATTCAAAATCGCGATATTTCCTAGTTTACGTAAATGGATGAACTACTTTTCTTCCTTCCTATACCTAGTAGAGTGATTTGTGTTTTACGCCAGTATCATCGAACTCCAGTCTTGGAGGGGGGAGCAAGCGGTGTTTCCGGTTCTCTAAAGGTATAGACAGGTTAATATTAAAATTGTTAGTAAAAATAAAATGATGTCCCTGTATGTATATGTATATATATATATATATATATATATATATATATATATATTAAATAACAAATGTAACCTCCGGATGTAAAGGTTCCGGAGGATAAGGAAAACGGGTTAATAAAAAACTAAATCACCATGTGAAGTCCAATACTCGCTAAAAATTTCAGAACTGCATTTGTACAATTAAAATGATTTCAAAGAGCGTCACGTAGAGTCGGCTGAATACCATATTGCCGACGGACACTGTCATATTTTCTAAGATGCAATAAAAAATGTTCCACCGTAAGAGGAACAAGGCATAAATCACACTCCGGCTGAGGTTCGCCACGTAGGAGATGGCCATGTGTCAGATGACAGTGGCCAATCGTCAGATATTCTGGTTCCTCTCATTGAAAATCCTACTGCTAAAAGTGCTTGTTGCTTTGACATTTTATGCTACAGCATCATTTCAGGTAGGTTTATATAATAATACCGTAATAACTATAATAACGTAATAATAACCCATTTTTAGCAACACATAAAGCTATTCTGATTTTGTTATTATTTTGCAATTGGTTTGTGGAGATTTATATTTTTTTATATTTCATAACTAATTCTCTTAGCTCACATCTTTCTTCTTCTGTAAAATACTTTATGCTCGACCATGCCGAAATGTAGTAATTATACACCTGGTAGCAGTCCTTTAATGCATGTAATTAAAGTACACCTATTCATTAAAGTTCAGGTTTTCGATTATTCTCGGATATGCAATCGAAAGACAACGAGGGAAACGTCACGGAGGCTGGAAATCCAATACTGTCGCAGAAGGTTATGTTCTGTTACTATAATAATTAGCGTTAATATTGTAAACAATATTGAAATAAATTCAATTTCTCATCTCTTTTTTAAATTCTAAATCAATTTCTAGGTTATTTCAAAATTAGTTCATGTTATTCTCTAAATTATATCAAGGTCAATGGCATTATTGTTCCTCGCAAAAAAGCAATACTTTCGCGTCTGCGCACATCTCACAATTTACGAGTATGCACAAGGTCACTTCCACTCCTCAGTTAGATACGAATAAAATGAATACTTCTGAATAATTTCAAGTTAGAAGTATGGTCGAGCATAAAAAGTCGTATGAAACTTGCCTATAATGGTAATTAAGACGCTCGTATGAAAATTATGAAACTCGCTTGCGCTTGTTTCACAAACAAACATACTTCCCTCTTAATTATTATCATTATAGGCTCGTTGCATAATGTACTATTCTCGACATTTTGTAAAATTTTGAGCTCTATAGTATTTACTTCTGTATTTGTCTACGATAGTAATGTCGATTTAACAATTTGAAGGCGCTGGAAACAATTGAATGTACGAAAGGGGTCACATCTAGCCATATTGCCATATTTCTCGCGATGTCAAGGGAATGCTCAGTGCATTATAAACGAGTAGCGTCTCTGCAATTTGATCTAAAATAAGTCCTAAGGAAACGTTCATTACTTAAGTGATTCCTCATTTTATAAGTGACGACTATGATTTTGCCCCTTAGTCGTCTATACTGAGACAAAAAATCATTGTCTTCGTTTTCCGAGGTCTTCCTAATACACTAATGGCCATGTGTACCAATCTCGATCAACAATGTAAGGGTACGGCCACACGAGCTACATTTGTAGCAAGTTTTCTGCGACAAATGTAGCTGGAATTGCAGAGTAAATTAACGAATTAAAACACTTTTTCGGTATCAGATAAAGTTAAAACCAGTTTTTCAATGCTGCACTTATTTCTATAGAATCACAATATATTCTATGGGTTTGTAAAATGCGGGAATAGAAAAATACTTGCTTTCGAGGTAGAAATGAATAGAATACAAAATACCGGACTTCAAGTTGAGAGCTTTCTGGTTACAAAGAACTGAACCGCACTCGATCTTTTCATAGCAAGGATCTTTATAAGAACTCGTATCCCCTACCACCAGTAATATTTCGCCGGCCTATAAACCCAGTCTTTGGACCGAGGCTTTCTAGACTAGAACTCAGTATTAGTGAGGGGCGGTTTATGAACGAAGCTTTAATTTATTGGCCGTAAAATTTGCGGTAGCGAACGCTTGGAGGACGTATTTTCTGAGAAATATATTGCGGAATATTTAAACGACATTTTGCTATTTAAGTTTTAAATATGAAGAGATATTCGCGGAAGAGAAATAAAATTTACATTTTTCCGCAAGAGTTAACACGTACGGACGCTGATATAGCAGCCAAATTCTGGCCAGCTGAGATTAAGTCTGGTCTCTCTATGATTCTAATAGGAATGTGTTGCCCTTATCGAAATAATTGGTTCCGGTTTTATGAGAGATGGAGTTGGCACCATGTCGACTTGGCAGGCGTTGGAAACTCTCTTTCCAGACCGCAGAATCAGGGACACTCTGTGCAGAAACAATAGCACACGTCAAAACATCAAACTTCCGTCTTCATGAATTTTAGTCTTTAGAACTAGAACCACCAGAACTAGCTATTTACTTAGAAACGCCGATACGATCATTTTGATCGCTTCTATTAATATATATATATATATATATATATATATATATATATATATATATATATATACAGTACAGCGCTGAATAAGAAAATAAAAAAAAACTTAATCCTTGAGAGATACTCTTACGCTCCTGGCAACTTTAGAATACACAGCACATTTTATATATATATATATATATATACACACACACACACACACACACACACACACTCTGGTGGAGTTAAGGTCATCAGGCCTTCTCTTCCACACCAACAGAAATGCAATACAAGAAAAATTATATATCATGTATGTATTTACACTGCAAGTGGGCAAGCACCCGGTGCCAGTGGTATACACAATATAAACAATACACAATAAAATTACAATACACAATACAATAAGAATACACAAACAATAAGAATACACAACAGCTGAAGAGGTAGATAGATGCGGAAGAATCGATGCAGTTGTGATTGATTTTTCAAAAGCATTTGATTTGGTGCCACATGACATATTAATAGATGAGTTAAGTAGACTAGGAATAGATAAAAGAGTGGTGCTATGGATCCAAGAATTCTTAAAAGGTACGACCCAGAGAGTTAGAGTAGGTAATGAAATATCGGAAATTGGAAATGTATGTAAATTCAGGGCAGCGTTCTGGAGCCATTACTCTTTATAATATACGTAAATGACATATGCCAGAATATTACATCATGGTGCAATTAATTTAATATAAATAACGTGTGATAGAATTAATATCACGTAAAAAACAACTGAACATACAAGTAGAAAATGAAAATAATTAGGAAATTAGTCTAACATAATAAGCAATGATGCAGAAAAGAAGAAACAAAAAGTAAAAACATATACAAGATACAAAATAACAATGACACATAGCGTCATTATCATACACCAAGGATCAATAAGCTGTTCTAGTATCGTGACACAAAGAGAAGAGAAAGTGTCAATCCAACAAAAGGAAATCATTACCAAAATACCAAAGATGAAAACTTCGGCATAAATCTAGAAACTCCTTAGAAACGGATTTCGTGAGATAGAACATACTTTTCTAGTTTACTTTTTACTTGTCCAGCAGTCCCTGACGTCACTAGGTAACAAATTGGCTCGCCGTATGCCTTCATGTGGCTAGCCGATGAGCCTAGAGAATTCTATCTTCCTACACTTCCGCAGAGGCGTATTACCTAAGTGCCAGAGAAGTTGTCTAGCAAGTACGGCGTTCATTCTGAAGATTACGTACCGATACGTGCGGTAACGCCGGTAGTAGCAGGAATGTGAACTGTTTCGAAATACGTACTGAGGTGAGTTTTTTCTTACTGTCGGAATATGGAGAGAGGATTAAGACGATTACTTACGTATTTGTTGACATTAACTTCGACGGCAACATGAACACGGAGCATTTGATTTGTGTTGTGGAATGTTGCGGTACGCAACCGATAATAACAAATACCCTGCGTACGATTTGCCCGCGCAAAACACAGTTCGAAAGAGGTTATGGTAGCACACAGACCGTACAGACCGCCATCTGTTGCTACGACGTACAAGTTATACCGTACACGTTCTCAAGTTCAGATTGGACACCTTGAATAATAGGCAACTTCTCTGACATAAAAGATGTAACTCGCTTCAAATCGCTGACTCACAAGAATGACGTCATGACACACTTCGAAATGAACACCCAATATATATATATATATATATATATATATATATATATATATAGGTCTATACTAATAATAAATCTGTAGCCGAAATTTTTCTGGTAATTTTCGCTTTTCCAAAAATAATTGGTCCTAACATGTATAATTAACCATCCTGAAACCAAAAATCGCTTTTTTGAAATTTTTGTTTGTATGTCTGTCTGTCTGGATGTTTGTTACCTTTTCACGCGATAATGGCAGAACCGATTTATATGATAATTGGAATATAAATTAAGTTCGTTGTAACTTAGATTTTAGGATATATAGCATTCAAAATACCTTATTTAAAATGGAGGTTATAAGGGGGCTTGAATTATATAAATCGAAATATCTCCCTTATTATTAATTTTCATGAAAAATTTTACATAACAAACGTTTCTTTAAAAAGAGTTTCCGATAAGTTTTATTCTATACAAAAATTTTGATAGGACTAATATTTAATGAGTTAAATGGGTTTTAAAATTAAGGTAACAACGCCATATAAGGCGCTGTAATGAAATTAAAACAAGTGAATTTATCTGTAAGGGGCCTTGGACGACAACAATCGATAGCTATTAAACATAGCCTACAGAGAATGTTTGTGTGTTTGTATGAAGTAATATCTGAAGCTAATTAATTACTAACTGATATGTCAATCTTCATTAAACTATGCTTGCATGTAATAACAATTAAGAAATATGTTAAAGGAATTGTCATTGCACCATATGAGTGGTCTCTGGACCAAAATGATCGCATTTTAATTATTTAAATACAATTTAAATTAAGTAACATATTAAACGATTTATCCTTCTATCAAACACGAATGTTCCCTGGATCAAATGTCTTATTTTAATTATGTAATTACTTTATATTTATTTGTAACAGGTGCAGCGGAGCGCACGGGTACGGCTAGTACTCAATAAAAAATGCTTTACTGTTTCTCTTTCGTGCTTTTGGTTTTGCAGATTTCAATAATTTCTTAAATTTAAAACAAATGAAATTTTGCTGTCAATATCTTTTATTGATATATAGATACGTGAATATGTTTACTTGGTTATAATTTTGTCTACTCCCTTTACTTGTTTGTTATATTTCTTGCTTCCGACTGTTGAAATTCTTGAATCATAATCTTTTAAAATCTTGTTTAATTTGTTTCGCAAGCTGTAAATTGTCTTCTCCCTGAGGCATTACAAGTAGTTCATCAGCGAGAGAATAATTGATTTTTTTTCGCTGTGGTAATTTTCGTTAAATTTACTGTTTGAAAATGTATCTTATCACGAATGGAAATAAAAACAATGTTATATCCCCAGGAAAATCATTACTTCACTTTCTGTTCTTGGTAACTTGTCATCACTACAACAATTTGAGATATTTGAAGAGAACGTGTGGAAAAAGGTCCATTCAGAACACCGCAGATTCATGTCTTCTTTGTATAACTACATCTGCCAAGATACGTATATTAGCTCCATAAGTTGAAAATTGGGTGTAAAAGAACCAGAGATGAGTTGAGAAGAACCAATGACTTAGGACCGCTAACAGTCAAGTGTTCGGCATTGGAAAGCATCCAAACATGAAAAAAGAAAAACCTTTTCTGAGTGCAACAAAGAGCGGAATAATCGACTTTTTAGGGGGAAGATTTGTGCTCACCATGATGTTCGTTGAACGAAACTTGCTTCCAATTCGCTGAACGTCATAAAGATTTAAGTTGATTCGTCTTATTCCCAAATTAGAATTTTTATGAAGTCGCATCATCTCAGAGTCAAAGCGGAAAATACTTGAGAGTTTATTGAGCTGTAGTTGTAATATTTTACGACGCCTAGAACATCACTCGATGAGAGGCTTAGGCCTACTTGAAAAGGAGCTTTTCTCCCTGCTATACGCGAGAAATGATCTCGCATAACGGTTTTATATGGAAGTACTGATCTACATCTGCTTTCCAGCTTTCATTTTTATCTAGAATTTCTGCACAGAAAACACTTGGGGGTATATTTGCTTAATTTTAGAGATAGAATTTACCAATTTCAGTTGATGTAGCTGATACAAAAGCGGTCACATAAATTATAATGGCGAACAAGGAATGGAAACAAGTCAATGATTGACTTAACTTCACTTTCTTGGAATTTTTTTACTAAAAGATAATATCCTACTGCGAAACTCTGGCAATGCAATTGCAGATTTTCCTTCAAAGTAAACACTTTTTAAAATACTACAGAATTACACTATAGGCCACATACTGCAACCAAATCCAACACAAAGTTATGTCAGCATACCTAGAAAACTAAAGGGGAGAGGATGATGAAATTTCTAATTTCTTTTTTATTTGTTTAATACTTTCAGTTTTTGGTACTTCAGAGTTAAGTAAGTGACGTCTTAAATGCACTGCAAAATTTGTTTGAAAATTAAAAGCGGATCCAAATTTTTAAGAAATCTTGCATAGGTATTTACTGAAATTGATATAAATCAATCAGTTTTTAAGATATTCACAATATTCTTTCATCAATTCACTCACAACGAACCTGTGTACAAATTTCCCAGATTATATTTATAATATTTTACCTGGGTACAAAAATACAAGCTTATGAACTTGATTAATTATTGTTTTATGGTCATTGATTTGCATATTGGAAATTATTTTCACATCCATATAAAATATCAAAATTCTGATCTAGACAAAAGTTGACTTATAGTCTGCTAAAGACGCATTCAAAATTTCATGAGTATTTCTTTAGTGATTCCTGAGTTATATCTATTTTTTACTACCGTATCAGAAAATCAAACTTGTTGGAAGTCAATAAACAACGGCGTGTTATATAAAATTCCAGCGCGCAGGCTATTTAAAACTGGCTAATAATTACCTCCAATTGTGCAAGATAGCCAATAAAATAATATATATTGTGTTCTACACATATCAAAGAATAGTTCGGGGCAATGATTTTTTTCTAATTAAAATCTTTTTGCCAAATTTCACCATCGTTTCCCTTTAACAGCAAAGAAACACAAACGGGAAACGGAAAAATGTACTCAATTATTCCTGTTTAAATAAATTAAAAGTTGGTAAAATTATTCCTCCACATAATTAATACGACACGTATCTATATACTATTTTATTAATACAAAAACCTTCTGTCATCTAACTGTAAACAATGTGCATAATAATAAGAAATTAACAAACCATGTAAGTTACAGTGTCAGGTCCTAAAATTCTGGCGACCATATCACCTCATTTTAATGCCGAGGTCAAAAAAGCAAGGCGCTCTACATCTTTGCCCCCCCTCCCTAAGGACTTCATGAAGTATATAGGAGATATCTTCACCTTTTAATTTATCCTCTTCGCATAAGTCGTCGTTGACTTCTCCATTCTCCTTCTCCTTCTATTCCTAATCATCGTTATCATCGTCATCATCATCATCATCATCATCATATTCTCCTTCAAATTTTAATGTAGGCAGGCCTATTTGGGTTCCGTTTATTTAATCTCCACCTTATGAAAGTTTTTATATACAGTAATGTCACTAAAAGTTTTGATTTTATCTAGAGAAAATATAAACTCGAGTGAGATTTAATTGTATATAAAGAGTATATAAAGATTTGAATTAATAAAGTAAACCCTACTATAATGCAATAAAATAATAATATCCTTACTAAAATACTTAACTGCCTTGAAAATGTATTATTGTACCATTTCATCATTACAAATATTCCGCTAGATGACAGTAATGTGTTATGATCAGCTATTCTCTTGTTACCGGTTATGCTATCCAAACATTCTTCATTGCACTCTATGAACGATTACTAGTGTGGAAGGCTTTGTTAATTCAGTTTCATTTTTATTAAAACAATTGCACTCCACTTCAATTATCTATATATATATTTAACAATCTATGATACGTGACTATCCATAATCTCATACAGCAGAAGCAATAACATAACCTAATTAATAAAAACAAGATGAACGATAGAAAAGTTTCAATCAAGGATGATGAAATAAACATGAATTATTTTGAAAGGTAGGATAAATGATTGAAAGTACAATGTTATCAAACAAAAAACAAATTCTAGGGAATTGATGAAAATTGTAGGATAAGCAGCCATGATTGGTTGAAACACGTCCTTCCGTACCGTTTTATGGGTCAAAAGTAATATGATGTAGTAAAAGTGTAATAGTCATTTTATAACACGTGTGGGGTATGGTTTATTATTACTGTGTTCTTGATATTCTATTAGAATCCAATCTTTGTACTGGTGAACACAAGTATTCTATGCCAATGCTAATTTTTAACTGTATATTCGTATCTCTTCGTTTAATTTTCTCTCCCTTAAGATCTGTGTAGCTCTAGCTGTAGAGAGGTTCCTTATAGATCCGAGGTGGAGCTTTGGCGTGAGTTCCAATCCAGTTTCAGATGATTACATTGTTGTGTTTTTCAGAGGTTTTCCCCAACTTTAAGAAGAATGACAGATAATCATATGGCAAATCATGGGGCTCATTTCTCTAAATAGTATGTCGCTATCACCAATTACACATACGCTAAATAACCTAGTAGTTCATACATTGTCATTCAATAATCTTTTAAAATAATTCTCTGTTATTTTATATCGTGCTGAAGTCCTAAAAGGCTTCAATTATTGTAGTCTCAGTTCCTCTTTAATATTTTTTTATCAAATATCTAGTGAAAGAGAATGAAATACCCCCTGTGATCACCTGCTGTAGGAAAACTGCGAAGTCATTCATTCGAAAATTCCCCTTGAAAGTAGTCTTCAGGAAGACACTGTAAAAACTATGGGTTAAATAAATAATAGCGGCTGGTGCGAACTCTTTGAGGCAAAAAAATCTTACAAAATAGATAGAAAAAATCTTCATTGTCTTTTTCAGGCTTTTAGAACACCGTCATATGCTTGTCACGGCTCTCCACCATCATCCAGCTTCCTCCTCCATGTAAACTTGTACATCACATAAATGTCTTGTCTTAAATAATTGATTTTGCATTTAATTTGTTTTAGCACATGGGAACACGCACGTGTTCGCTGATAGTACTATGTAATGCGTAGTGTCTAGTACGTCAGGGCAGTGCGCAGTATTGAAAAAGAAATGCCGTTTGACGGAAAAAATCAATTATATTTTCCATAAATATATTAGAATGGACTGTCTATTGATTACAATATTACTTATTTACAAAAGGCTTTTAGAGAACCCGGAGATTCATTCACGCTCTCACATAAGCCCGCCATCGGTTCCTATCCTGAGCAACATTAATCCAGTCCCCACCATCACATCCCTGCTATCTCAAATCCATTGTAATATTATACTACCGACTATGTCTCGGTCTCCCCAAAAGTCTTTTTCCCCTCAGGTCGCCGAACCAACACTCTATACGCATTTCTGGTACGTGCTACACGCCCTGTCCATCTCAAACGACTGTATTTATTGTTCTTAATTATGTTAGGTGAAGAATACAATGCGTTATGTTGTGTAACTTTCTCCATTCTCCTGTAACTTCATCCCTCTTAGCCTCAAATAATTTCAGAAGCACCTCATTCTCGAACACCCTTAACCTCTGTTCCTCTTTCAAAGTCAGAGTTCAAGTTTCACAACTATACAGAACAACCGGTAATGTAACAGATTTATAAATTCTAACTTTCAGCTTTTTTCAGAGCAGACTGGATGACAGAAGTTTCTCAATCGAATAATAATAGGCGTGTCCCATATTTATCTGTTGCTCCAAGATATTTGAATTTTTCCACCTCTTCAGAGGATAAATTTTCAATTTTTATATTTTCATTTCGTATTATGTTCTAGTCACGAGATATTATCATAATATACTTTGTCTTTTCGGGATTTACTTTTAAACTATCTCTTTATTTGCTTGAAGTAAAACTTTCATGTTTTCCTCAAAATTTGTGGATTTTCTCCTAACATATTCACGTCATTCGCATAAACAAATAGCTGATGTAACCCGTTCAATTCCAAACCCTCTCTTTCCTGGACTTTCCTAATGACATATCTGAAGACTTCTAGAGCAAAGTTAAAAGGTAGAGATGATAGTACATCTTCTTCCTTTAAAACGCAGTGAATATTGATTACAGTATTTCTATTTCAAACGTTGTATTGTAACTAATACCGCATTAAAATATTTTATTATTTAATTTTCTAACTCGCTGATTTCTCTCAATATGGAAGGAGTTAACCTCAAATCTCCCTTTGTGCATGACCTAGTAGTAGATACTTACGTAGTTTGTGTAAATTTTCTAGCGGCAAATATAAAAATCACTCAATGCTCATAGATAATACTTTACTGTGTTTTTGAAAGCAATGTTTTGTGCTCTACCGTTTTTATTATATATTACATTTTATTATTTATCAAATGAAATCTCTCAAGAAAATTTCCACATGGCAATGTGGAAGGTTTCCTGGGAAGATTACTATTTTGCAATAAAAACCAACAATTTAAGAGATAACATAACATTACATACAGACATCGGTTTGACTGCACGAACGAACCTTGTTTTGTGGAGGGTGGGTCTCTTACTGCCCATCGCTACATTGAAGAAATATTTGGGCAACATTTTCTTCCTTTTGCATCATTTATTAGCGACAATTTCGTGCTCATGCAGGACAATACACGTCCTCATGTGCCGCGATATGTCGTCCAGTACCTCAATGAAGTAGGGATCCAACTCAAGCAATGGCCATCACGCATTCCGGATCTTAACCTAATTGATCATCTGTGGGAAATTTTAGGAAGGAATGTCCATCAACATGCTCCAGATACTCTTCAAGAGCTACGGGGCCATGTATGCAACATCTGAGCCACATAATGTAAGCTGCGGTCATCCTTTTCCAATATGACTGCTCTAGCGGCGTTCTCAGGGCTTAATGGCATCTTAACTCTCTTACATGTTGTTTAAAACTGAGTTGAATATCACAGAATTCCATTATGCACAAAAAAGAAAACAATAGTTTTGTAACTTTGTTTCAGATGCTTGTGTTTAGAGTCGAAAATTTCAATGACACGGCAATAAATACAGAGTGAGGAACAAGAAGTGGTAAAGAGAGTGTCGTAAATCACCCAGTGGGTATATTTACCTTCCCAAAACATGAATTAACACTTGCCTAACACAAACAGGTCCATAGAAGCACACAGTAATGTTATAATTTGTATTATGTTTTGATATTTCAAATTTATTCAAGTGCTGCTCTTTTTTTTTTTTTTGCTCGGTAGTGTATAGGGGAGAGTCGGGTAGTATCGGGTAATATCGGACAGTGAGTTTCTTTCATGTACCACACGATGATAGTACCTGATTGACATGGTTACGTTTCTGTGATGTCGCATAGAGAAATGTATCCATGTCATTCAGGTACTATCATATGGTAGTAGAAGAAAGAAACGCACTGTCCGATACTACCCGACTCTCCCCTATACTGTATGTTGTATGTATGTATGTATGTATGTATGTATGTATGTATGTATGTATGTATGTATGTATGTATGTATGTATGTATGTATGTATGTATGTATTTATTCCTTTTTTGAGCAGCATGTTCCATTACAAATGGAAAGTAATACTACATGCCTAGGTTTACCTTCAAGTACATAATCCATTTACATTATATATTATTATGTTGCCATTCTAGATTAAATATGGACTAGTGTAGTTCATCTACTATGTGTAACTGCCAAGATAATATTGGTCCTTCTTAATCTAAGTTATTTTCCTATTCCTAACCTATGAAGTACAAGAATCTATTTACATATTCTAGCATTAAAATATTTACAGTATTTACATATTTACTATCTCTTGATCAGCCTATTTTCAGATAAATTATACCCTCTAATATTGTAGCTTATTTACAGAATGTAAGTAACCTATTTTTGACCCTTATCACTTAATTCTGACTTTTAACCTATCTTCCCAAATAACTTATCTTTATATACTAGCCAGCCTACTGTAGTTGTTCAAACTTTATAAAATATTTTACATAACTTTTCACTAATTTTGTCTTGTCCACAGGCCACTTTCCACCACATTTATGTATAGACTGGATTAGTGTTCTTCTTTCCTTTACTAATTTCGTACAGTCATAAATGATATGATCCACTGTCTGATCCCCATCCCCACAGACACATGTCGCACTATTCTTGATTTTAAATCGATGAAAATATGCGTTGAGTCTTCCATGTCCGGTCAACAGAGTCGTCAAGTTAGGAGTTACTTCTATCTTCAATTTCAGTTTATCTTGGACACTAGGGAAGAACGCCTTGGTTAGAGTACCTTTGGAAGTAGTTGACCATTCACTTTCCCATTTTCCTTTGGATATGACCGCTAGCTGGTTCCTTACTTCACTCATCATGTTGTTGTGTGAGTTAATGTCAAGTAGGATGGTTTGATTGGAATTCCCATATAAAAAGAAAGTTGAAAATCATTGTAGTAAAAATCTTGAAAAGATCACACGAAGAAATTATTTCCAGGAAAATAAAACTAGGGAAATCTGAACCTCACAATATAAAAATTTGTAGGCCTAAAATACCTCACTGACTGTAATTGCTTTTGCTTGATGCAAATACGCGAGAAGCGGACTATCGGCTTCGTTTTATATTCGGAAAAAGAATTTCTAAGAAACGTTAGCGTCGTCTGTAGAGAATGCTGGTAATCATTCGATCACTGAGGAGAATAGCAATTTCGAAGTCGGCTGGATTTGAACCTGCTCGTTAGCTTAAGGACGCACCAACAGTTGAATTTAAGCCGAGAAGTGACACAGTGTTGCGGGACGTAGGCTTCCAGGCTGATTTATGAGGTCGACTCTGCTGAGTGCGGGTCTGATTCAATTTGTGTGTTTGCAGAAGATGTTTTCTCCTAAGTGCCAGACACTCACAGCACTCCATCAGAGTTCAACTGTCCCGAGACTAAATAATTAATTCTGTTTGTTTTGTATGTAACTTCCCTCTACCTTGGAATCTTATCCATATTCCGTTAATGTATTCCATACATATTTTAATCCACACTTTAACTTGTATTATTTCTATTCTTTTCTATTATTATTATTTCAATTTTTTAAAACATAAAATTACAAAAAGTGTTAAAATTTTTAAAAAGTTATATACCTTCGACAGACGGCCCGTTTCGACGTTATGTCACGTCTTCTTCAGTGTCTCCTGAACTACTGGTAATCTTGAATTCTGCGATGTGCATTTGTCGATAGTAGGGGTGGGGGTGTGTTGCTCTTATGGTGGGGGCTGGTTGTTTGTGTGTTATGACGTATCATGACGTCGAATAATGTGTGGGTATTGAACTGTAATTGTTTGTTGACTATATGTTGTGGGTATGTTATTGTATGTTTATATTATTTCGTATTGTTCTAGGATGTTTAACTGTGAACTTTTTGGTGTGATCTGTAAAATTTCCATTTCTTTTTCTATATTATTGTAGTCATGATTATTGTTGATAATGTGGTCTGCATAATTTGATGTTCTGTAGGGTTTGGTTATAGTTTTAATATGTTCATTATATCTTGTGTGAAAGGATCTTCCTGTCTGTCGTATGTAAAAATGTGGGCAACTTTTGCACTTTAGTTTGTAAACTCTAGTTGAATTATATTTATTTGAATGTTTAATGTGATTATTTAGATATTTCTGCTTTGTGTTATTTGTTTTGTATGCTATCTTGTATTTTAGTTTTCAGAATGAAGTTGCAATTTTGTGAGTATTGATATTGTGATATGTTAATGTTATGTATTCTCACGTGGTGTTTGTGTTGGTTTGTTTTTTTTTTTTTTTTTCCTTTTTTATTAGTGTGTCTATTATGTTAGGGTTATATCCATTGTCTTGTGCTATATATTATATTGTGTTTAGTTCTTCAGTGTAGTTGTCATTGTTTGGTATATTAATTAATCTGTGTGTCATTGTACGGAAAGCTGCATGTTTATGTTGTATGGGATGATTTGGTGAATTGTGTATGTGTGTTGTGGTTGTAGTGGGTTTCCTGTATATTTTGAATTCGTGTCTGTTATTTGTTTTGGTTATGGTGATGTCTAAGAAGTTTATAGCTTGGTTATGTTCTGTTTCTGTTGTATACTTTAATTTGGGATGTATTTTGTTGAGTTGTTGATGTAGGTTTTCTATTTGTCTTTTGTTTCCATTATATAGGACTATTATGTCATCTACATATCGATGCCAGTACATTATTTTCTCTGCGTATTTGTTGTTGTCGGTGTTTAGTATGTGTGTGTGTTCTATGTTGTGAATAAAGATTTCAGCTAATATACGTGACATATGTGAACCCATTGGTAATCCTTCAGTTTGTGTATAATATTTATTGTTATGTGTGAAATAATTTTGTTTTGTAATAATCTCTGTAATGCGTATAATTTCGTTAGTGTGAGTCTGTGGTATGGTTTTTGTCGTAATTTCATATTCCTTTCGTTTTTTGTACGACCTATTCATTCTAAATTTTTCTCCATTCTTTCCTCTATATTACTTGGATGGTGTTTAGGTAAAAAGGCTTGTCGCTCAATTGAATTTTTTTCAGAAACAGCTATAATTAAATTTTAACACGTAGAATCCGGATGTTTATGCATTTATATCAGTTAAAATAGACAGCCCTTGTGCAGACGCTTGTACTTCCCTATTTTGACTATGCTGACATTTTACTGACTGACATTTCCAGCGACAACAAAACGAAACTTCAACGTGCTCATAATTTGTGTGTACGTTTTGTAAGCAATGTTCGTAAATATGATCATATTACTCCATCCCTGGAAACAATAGGTTGGCTTAAACTAGATAAGAAAAGAAATTTACATTCACTTCTCCTTCTCTTCGAAATCTTGAATTCTTCTATTCCTTCGTACCTGTCTTCTCGCTTCACTTACCTTTCTTCCCACAACAATCTGAACACACGCTCTCGCCATGAAACAATACTAACAATACCATCCCATCGCACCTCCTCATACTCATCCTCTTTCACAATAGCCCTGCCAAGACTGGAATTCGTTACCTGCTAGCATCAGGGACTGTCGAAATAAAACTCAATTCAAACGGAAACTTACTAGGCATTTGGTCAGTAATTGAGACTCGTTCAGACAAGTTTCTTGTAAATAGTTCTCTTAATATATCACAAAATATTTCAATATCCGGTAATTTCATCACTATAGAATTTTGTTATTTTAGGTTTAATTTGTAGTTCAGTAAATATAAAAATATTCTTTGTCCTTAACTTCTATGATAAAATGTCTAGCTTTCATTAATCAGGTAATCTTGTCGTATTTTAATTTTTATTGTAATTTTAATTTAATTGTAATTGTAATTTTATTCTTCATGTTATAGTTGTAATCGTCCACACCTGTGGAGTAACAGTCAGCGCGTCTGGCTGCGAAACTAGGTGGCCCGGGTTCGAATCCCGGTTGGGGCAAGTTACCTGGTTGAGGTTTTTTTCCGGGGTTTTCCCTCAACCCAATACGAGCAAATGCTGGGTAACTTTCGGTGCTGGACCCCGGACTCGTTTCACCGGCATTATCACCTTCATATCATTCAGACGCTAAATAACCTAGATGTTGATACAGCGTCGTAAAATAACCAAATAAAATAAAAAAAATAGTTGTAATCCCCTAGTAGAGGGGCAGAGAAGGCCTGACGGCCCTATCTCTACCAGGTTAAATAAATAAATACTACTAAATACTACAGGCAAAAAAGGCAATAAGAACGTAAAAAAGGCACAATAACCTTTGAAAGAGCCATTATAAATTTTATCATCATCATCATCTGCATTACGGTATGGACCATAAGATCCGTTCCACTCCAATCAAAACTGGTCCCCCTCAGTCCGGCTAATGTTTGATTGGAGACTTTGAGTAAGATAATGTCCCATAAAGAGGCTACCAACGTTCTGTAGAGTAAGATCATATTGGGTTGCCGCCTCAGAGCATACGATCATTAATCCCTGTGTACTAGCCCCGTCAGGAGGGTTGCCTCCCGCCAGTTTCGCCATGCTGAAGGCCTACTTCTCTGCCGATTCTGCCGTTGAGTTCTTCGCCGTAATCCTGGCAAGGAGCCCTTACAAGGTAGAATCAGCTGGAGCCAGCTGAGCCAAAAATTTTTTTACAAGGTGTTACTCCTTCCCCTCTTCCTTTTTAATCCGGGCTTGGGACCGGCAATGGCGGAGTTATTATAAATTTTAAAAAGGCGTAATATATTTTAGCAATAAAATTAAAGTATATCAACATATCTCTCATATCTACTTCGTAGGTGACACATGTTGACTTATAAAATACTTTTTTTTTCGTGATTAACTGTCTTTTCACAAACCTTACATAAATAACTGTTTCATAGATTGAAAACACATGGGCACCAAATTCACTAACATAAGCATGAAGTTTACTTTGCAATGGCTTACTGAATTTAGGCATTCTAGCTAACCGATCTTGTAACTTCTATCACCCAACAATAACTGACTGTTGCACACTCAAATTTCTTTCTCCTACAATATTAAATACGTGTAACACAAAATTGCAACAGTAAGATTTGAAAATAAGAAAGAAACCAATTGAAAATCCTACATGACAACTTCTATGAGAATGAGCTTAATTTTGAAAATTATGAAGCTGACTGTTGGTATCGTGAAGAGATGACAATATTATATTTGTAACTGTGGATTGTCGATCATTATTCATATTACACCAATAGATTTAAAGCACGATTATTAGCAGATATGGTACCGAAATAAATTACTTTTATTTACTATTGTTAGTAAAGTTAGTCATTGTTTCAAATATTTAAATTTCATTCTCATTACATTACAATTAATTATAAAATTGCAAGTAAGTAAGAAATATTGCTTTAAATAGACAAAAGATACATTTATTAGTAAGACACACCTTAAAAAGGCAAAATGAAATTGGCCCTATGACTTTTATTTACCCCAAATCACATTTATATATATGAAAATAGTGATTTACTTCCAAATAGTAAAAAAGGTATTTTGCCAAACATACGGCTCTAATTATTAGTTACTTTAAATGGGGGAATGCCAACATCATTGTAAAAAAGCATATATTCACTTTTTGTAATTACACTGAACCTTCGGGTTCCTTAAAAGCCATTTGTAAGTAAGTAAGTAAGTAAGAGCAGAAAAGTCATATTTAAAAAATGAGAGTTAAGCTCTTTTACCTAAATACCGTAGACTTATTTTGTCATTTCACTTTGTTCCGTTTTCATTCCCTTAAGGAGGTGACGAGTGAAACTTTGGTAATTTTCAGTAAAAAATCGCATTTTCGTTATCTTGTAAAAATTCAATTAGCGATCTCTTATTTATATTCTGAACTAGATTCAATGCTCTTCGGCGCTCGAAAGCAATATATAAATAACGGCACCCTTGAACTTCAATTGCAATCAAATTTTACAAGCTGTTTTCTCATTTTTTTTCAGCACATTTCGAAGTGTAAAGGCTCTTACAATTTTGATGCTAGGAACATGAAATTATTACTGCATTTTCTATACACTGCGGTAACAAAAATAGATTATCAGATTTTGACATGTTCATTACTTTTCAAATTCAAAAATATTTTCTATAACAATAGGTACAGAAAAATAACTTTGACGAAATTTTGAGAAACTTAAGTCACTAGTTTTTTCATAAAAAATAAAACTCTTGATAACTTTGCACATATATATTCGATATGTTTTCCCATGTTAAACTTTATTTTCAATACTTCCTTTAACTTCTATTTTATTCTTCTTTCCTTTATTTTTTGTGTCATATATTGCAATTTCCTTCTTTCACTCTTCTTACTTTATACTTTCTCATACACTCTTTTCTATGTTCTTTATTTCACTCATTCACTTTGTCTTATTTTATATATGATATATATGCATTTTTTTTTCTTTTTTCAGTTTTCCTTTCAAATTCGTTCGTTTATACAGAGTGATTTATATAGAACTGACACATTTCTTTCATTAATTGTTTCAAAACGAATTGTGCTAGCGACAACTTATTATATCTAAAATGTAGAGGAATCTTGGGAGATTATTTACCTCTATAGCAAATGTTGAAAATGTCCTCCATCCTGCATAAGGCACAACTCAACACTTCGTTCCATGTTACTGGCCACTCGTTGGAGGACTCTGTTGTCAATAGCTTGAATCTCCTGTGTGATGTTGTGCTTCAGATCGTCCAATGTCTGGGGACGTGTGGCGTAAACCGTGTCTTTTAAGTAACCCTATAGAAAGAAGTCCGGCGTTGTCAAATCCGGAGATCTCGGTGGCCACAGGTTCCTGGAAATTATTCGGTCGTCAAAGAAACTTGCAATTAGTCCAGTTGCTCAACAAACTCAAAGACAAACGTCTTAATGATTTTTTGGGTGACTGCTCCAGTCGTGCTCTTACGTCAACAGCAACCGTGGGAAGCCTAGATGAACGATGCTTGGCCTTTTCACTCGCCAGAGATCCAGTTGTTTCCAATTTGTTTACCAGTCCCAGTATTGTGTTTCTTTTGGGAGGATTGCGAACACCAAATTCTCTCTGGTATGCCCTTTGAGTAGCTGTAATTGAATTCGTAATCCAGTATTGCTTCACAAGGAAGAGTCGTTGATTTAATGTGTATTGCATTTTCACGTTGATACAAAATGTCGAAAACAGCTGCCAACAATAGGAATAAAACATAAACATCTGCACATCTAGTGACAAGGAATCGAAACTCCTGAACATTCTGCTTAATTTGGTGCTAAAATTGGGTCATTGAATGAATTTCCAACGGAATAATTAAAGAAAGAAATGTGTCATTTCTATACAAATCACTCTGTATATATGTTACCGTAAATGTACGAAGACCGATAAATGTTAGAATTTACCGGTATAACCTAACATTTACCGTTATAGTGCAGTAAAACCCCGAAATATCTTATTAGATCCATACATTTTGAACTTTTACCAAGAAATGTTGGTAAATCTCAGGATTTACCGATGCGAGCTGGTAAAAGTCAGATCGAAGAATCCAGAACGAAGAATTCTGCCTCCGTTGTCCAGGTTCAGACATAATTGTAGGATTGATAAAGTGAAGCGGTTCCGAGAGGCTGCCAAAGAAAGAAAATGAAAGCAGCCACTTCTAACAAAATTCCAAAACTTTCACTCGGACATAATTTGAGAATTGAAGTACCCAATGTAGACCGGGAAAAATTGACGCAAAATCAATAATAGCAGTGGTCATAAATATTCAAGATGACGAGTTTTGTAAACTTGGTACCAAAGCTGGCAAACTGAAATCATTGTACACTAGGAACTAATTTACATTGTGCAAAGAAAATTTTATCACCATCGAAGAAATAGGAAAAGAAGAAATTAGTGTACGGGAAGTGGTTGGCAAACTATCTTTTGTTGGAGGACAAGGCTTCGAAAACTGTAATTGTTTAAAATATGTGTTCAACAAAAAGAGTTTGTGTAATTTTAAATGCCATAACAGCCAACCTTGTTCTAACAAGAATTAACATTCATAATGTTTGCTTTACTTTATTTGTAGACCTGGACTGTTTGAGGGAATATAAAGGCTTTGTTAATTTTTGTACGGAATACTATAACAGACAGTGGTTAAAACTATAATATTTTTCACTATTTTAATACGGAATATTGTTTATTATAATCTCATTGGGATGTAAGAATATTTAAATAACTTCAATTTAAAATAAATATAAATTATTTCAGTCACTGCTGAGATATTTTTATGTATGTTTTTAAATAGATCCTAAAACAACAATAAAGTGATGAATCGGAAATGGATATGTAAAAGTGCGAAGAATGGCAAATCTTAGTAAAGATTTTGTATTAAATTAATAAGATTTTACCTCAACTGATCGGTAAATCCTGAGATTTACCAACATCCCTTGGTAAAAGTTCAAAATATATAGGCTGATAGGATATTTCGGGGTTTTACCGCACCATAACGGTAAATGTTAGGTTATACCGGTAAATTCTAAGATTTACCGGTCCTCGTACATTTGCAGTAATATATGTTTATATTATTTTTTGTATCTTGTTTCCAAATTCGTTTATTTATTCACTCTATCCTTTCCTTTCATTTTATTCACTTTTACAATTTAGTTTCAATCTCGTACATTTTCGTATTTTCCTTCTCCATCCATTGGATTTCATATAATTCTAACTTCTTCACTTTTCTCATTTATTTTTCATCTTCCATTTATATGTTCATTCTTTTCTCATTTACATTTTCTTCTGGTTAATTATTATTATTATCATTATTATTATTATTATTATTATTATTATTATTATTATTATTATGTTCACTCTTTTCTTCCCTCCTTCATTCTTTTTTTTCATTGTTATTTCTTTTATTCGCATACAGTTTTTAATCTGTAGTCGAACCTTTTTCCAATTTAACTCGATTATCTATACTAATAATACATCTGTAGCTGAAATTTTTCTGGTAATTTTCGATTTTCCAAAAACAATTGGTCCTAACATATATAATTAACCACCCTGAAACCGAAAATCGCTTTTTTGAATTTTTTTTCTGTCTGTCTGTATATATGTTTGTTACCTTTTCAAGCGATAATGGCTGAACGGATTTCGATGAAAATTGGAATATAAATTATGTTCGTTATAACTTAGATTTTAGGCTATATGGCATTCAAAATACATTATTTAAAAGGGGGGTTATAAGGGGGCCGGAATTAAATAAATCGAAATATCTCGCTTATTATTGATTTTTGTGAAAAATGTTACATAACAAACGTTTCTTTAAGAATACTTTGCGATAAGTTTTATTCATTGAAAAATTTTGATAGGACTGATATTTAATGAGATAAATGAGTTTTAAAATTAAAATAACTGCCATCTAAGGCCGTATAATGAAATAAAAAACAAATGACTTCGTGTATAAGGGGCCTTGGACAGCAACAATCAAAAGCTGTGAAAGATAGCTTACAGAGAATGTTTCTGTGTTTGTATGAAGTAATATCGGAAACTAAATTAACCGATTTGTCTAATTAATTATTATTTCACCATTGGAAAGTGTAGTTTCTCTAGATGGACATATATATATATATATATATATATATATATATATAATTTGAACTGGTAATGGAAATTACGGGAAAACAGCTGAACGGATTTTAATAAATGACCCCTCATTTTGAAGCTTGGAACCCAAAGTTTTTCGGAAAAGTAGTAGTTTTCAGTGAAATGTCAATTTTCCCACATAATTTTCCTATTTTCCAAAATCCATCTGTTGTCAGTTTTGAGAACTAATTTTATCGAATCACGGCCGACTTCATTGAATTTCAGAACAAAACACAAACTACAATAAACAATACGCTATTACACGAAGGCCATGACCTGCAGGATTGCCGACATATTTAGAGCTCAATTCAATTTGTTATTAAAAAACTGATTCTGCGGTGTATAACAAATTTTCTGAGTACAGCTGTGTATTGGATATTCAAATCTACGAAACGTGAGGTGGTTTGATGACATTATTGTCATTAGAAATTAAATATTATTATAGTTAATATCATGATGCATCTATTTTTCATTAATTGTACATAATATTGATGCTATATTGATGACATGAAAGTGAAACGTTTTGAGGTTATGTAAGTAAATGTAGAGAATATCTTAATTTAGATCTTCATTTCTATAATTTACTGAGTGGCTGCTATATACAGTATAACTACAAAACTTAAGTAAGATAATAATATTGTTATTAAAAATCAAATATTTTTATACCGGTACTTAGTAGCCCAGTGGGGTTTGGTCTTTTTCATATACTTAATGGCGGTGTAGTGTAGATATTGATATGTGTCATTGTCTTCAGTATTGGCTCCACAGAGCGCAAAAATTACAGTTCCTAAGGAAAGATCAAAAAGTATTACGTACTGATAAAATAAGAGGTCTAAAAAATTGTGTAGTCTCCAGATCATTTCAGCAAGATCTCTTAGTAGGATAAAATGATTTTACGCTCTACATTTCAAGTTCTACATGCAGCAGCAATACGAAAATACTATTGTTCGAAAGCTTAGCAAACCTGACATTTTTTTAACTTTCGCCTACAATCCACAATGACCTGAAATAGCTACTGCTATCGTCCTGACATTGATACTTGCGTTTTCGCGTTGAAACTCAAAAACTGAAGTTGGATAGGTTCAAGAGAAAGTATTTGGCCTAAAAAAATCCATTCAGAGGGAGTATGTTTCGTTATTATGGAAGCAAATAACTATCAAAAAGACAAGTATTCTTCATTGAAAATAAATCTGAAAAATTTTTATTTGAACATCTAACGAACTTAGTTTGCAGCAGCATTTGCTGCACAAGCCACTAGTAATGCTATAATGTTATTACAGTAACTTCTGATATAATATAATATAATATAATATAATATAATATAATATAATATAATATAATATAATATAATATAATATAATATAATATAATATAATATAAGTTATTTGAAGGGTTCAGAACCATAGTGGGCCAAACGCCATTTACTGAATACGTAGAAAACAAGGGGTAAAATTAAGTTATTACCATAATTCAATGGAAACCCATAACAAGTAAAATAAAGTATACACATTAAATACAAATGATGTCAGTACACATTAAATACAAATGATGTCAGTCTTCCTTAAACTATGGTTGGATGTAATAAAAATTAGAAACATGTTAACGGAATTGTCATTGCACAAATGAGTGTCTCTGGACCAAAATGATCGCATTTTAATTATTTGGATGCAATTTAAATTAAGTAACATATTAAACGATTTATCCTTGTATCAAACACGAATGTTCCCTGGATCAAATGTCCTATGTTAATGATGTAATTACTTTATATTTATTTCTAACGGGTGCAGCGGAGCGCACGGGTACGGCTAGTGTTGAAATAAAATTTAAGATGATAAGCATTACACAGTAATTATTACGCGTCACTGCTGCTTTAAGAGAGAACAGCATCGCCTGACGTTATATGCATCATGTCTGTCGGCGGTGTTAGAGAAGTTGCCAGTCATCACGGCTGTACGCGCAGAATCAGCCTCTCTGGTTCTGACAGTAATTGACCTCAAATTTACTAGTCCCAGTTGCAAGATTATTTCGATTTATGACGTACACAGTTTCATTCACATAACAGCATAAAATCTGGTAGAATAAAAACGAAATTGAGTTATCACAGCAATGCACAATCCACGGTTCTCGCGTGTTTCATGTGAGTGAAAGGTACGTACAAATAGCGCTAACAGATAAGTGCATTTATCTGATAGATAAGATAGCGCTAACAGAATGCAAGTACGAGTAAATGCATTTGTTTCGTAATTCTTAGACAGAGTTTAAGTCCAAACGAGTCAAGATAGAATTTGTGGTCAACGGCGATATGTTTCACAGTAAGTTGTCGATAAAGGCTTTCCCTTTCTTTAGTGTAATTTTTCATTTATCCACCACTCAGCACTGTCCAAAAATTACATAAAAGGATAGTAGCCTAGATCCATGCTGTCATTGTAGGTTTTCTCTCGTATTTAATTAAATATGTACGATGTACAAGCAGGAATAATCAACCTGCAGTCTGTAATTATTGTTTTTGTTTCCTATAAGCACAAGGATTATCAGTCAATTAGTCGATTGCGAAATGTCCACTGCAAAAATGATCATTATTATTAATATCCAGTATCAGAAATTCCTCGTTATTAAATGTCCGATATTAAATATGTCCACAGTCATTAAATGGTCATTATTTTAAATATACATAGACATTAAATGAATCCTCTAAATTTAGGATGACCAGATGACCTCTTTTGTCTGGACATGTCCTCCTTTTTATGCCTTTGTCCGGGGTCCGAGCGGATTTAAAAATAGTCGAGAAATGTCCTCCTTTTCGTAACTTGTATGCCTGATACACGGTCGACTCTAGTAGATCTACTAGAGTCGACCTTGCCTGATATTTTGAAATTATCCGATTTGACGCTTCTTTTCAAATAATTTCCCTGTAGGTGGCATCGACGGAATATACTCTTTGCCAACGATCATAACTCTCTCCGCTTACAAAGTAATATTAAATCCATTTTTTGTGCGGTCTTCTTATGTATTTTGATAATAATTAAAGTTCCTATATATTTAATATGTAGTTAATAAGTATGCTGTAATAAAATAGATATTGACATAATTTTAAGTATATTATAGGCCTAAGCCTAAATATAAATATATATTATGTGTCCTCTTTCATAATCTTAATATGGTTCCCTTGACTTTATATGTAGCTAATTGTAAAATCATTATTATCAAGTTTTATCATAATTATTGTGTAATATTAACACACTTTTAAATATGACATAAGCCTAAATCTGTAGTATAAATATTATGTAATAAAATAGATATTGATGTACTTTGTGGTATATTATAGGTTTAAGCCTAAATCTAAAACAAGGAGATGCACTATCACCTTTACTTTTTAACTTTGCTCTAGAGTATGCCGTTGGGAAAGTCCAGGATAAGAGAGAGGGTTTGGAATTAAACGGGTTGTCTATCCAGATGGCGTGAATATATTAGGAGAAAATCTACAAACGATTAGGGAAAACACGGAAATTTTACTTGTAGCAAGTAAAGAGATAGGTTTGGAAGTAAATCCCGAAAAGACAAAGTATATTATTATGTCTCGTGTCCAGAATATTATACGACATGGAAATATAAGATTTGGAGATTCATCCTTCGAAGAGGTGCAGAAATTCAAATATCTTGGAACAACAGTAACAAATCAAGGGTACACGGGAAAAACAACAATGTCACAATGCTCTTAAGGGTGATGTCATTATCTAATTCACTCTTTTAATACAAACTTTAGTGTTATTTTTACCAAAAGTGGTAAAGGAGAATTAAAACCACGGATACACCCATCATTTTCTTCATTTCAAGTAGAAACACCAATAAATTTAGCAGTAATATATTGAAATAGATCATTATCTCACCCTTAATGAAAATGTAACATTGTTCGTTTTTCCCGTGTACCCTTCAAATGTGAGTAATACTCGGGAGGAAATTAAACTCAGAATTAATATGGGAAATGCCTATTATTATTCGGTTGAGAAGCTTTTGTCATCTAGTCTGCTGTCAAAATATCTTAGTTGGAATTTATAAAACAGTTATATTACCGGTTGTCCTGTATGGTTATGTAACTTGGACTCTCATTTTGAGAGAGGAACATAGGTTAAGGGTTTTGAGAATAAGGTGCTTAGGAAAATATTTGGGGCTAAGAGGGATGAAGTTACAGGAGAATGGAGAAAGTTACACAACACAGAACTGCACGCATTGTATTCTTCACCAGACATAATTAGGAACATTAAATCCAGACGTTTGAGATGGGCAGGGTATGTAGCACGTATGGGCGAATCCAGAAACGCATACAGAGTGTTAGTTGGGAGGGCGGAGAGAAAAAGACCTTTAGGGAGGCCGAGACGTAGATGGGAAGATAATATTAAAATGGATTTGAGGAGGTGGGATATGATGATAGAGACTGGATTAATCTTGCTCAGGATAGTGACGAATGGCGGGCTTATGTGACTGCGGAAATGAACTTCCGGGTTCCTTAAAAGCCAGTAATTAAGTAAGTAAGAATAAATCTAAGTACAGCTGTCAAAACAAAAAGTGGCCGCTCTCCTGAAACAAAGTTTCCTTCGAGTATCTTCGCTACTTTTCGGAGACAGGCGATGTTACAGGTTGTTGGACCACGTTGCCTGATATCTACAGTTATAATTTAAGTATTCTGTGTGTTATTCTATAAGGTAATGATAGCGTTCAGGCCTCTTATTCATAAGGTCCTGCGTTCGACTACAACCTCGTGCTTTTTATGTTCTTTTTTGTTCTGTTTTTGACAGAGACAAACTATACATAATGGCTCCTTTCTCTTTTACGATTATTTTAGTAATTAACATCAGGTTCATTAATATATTATGCCATTACTTTATCATTATGATATTGTGGCTGCAAATGGAAAGAAAAAAGATTTTATTCTCAATAAACTTTCTTTCGTGGCATAAACAAAACAAATTTACTGGCGTCGTAAAATAACCCAATAAAATAAATAAAATATACATACATAAGTGTTCTGTCCATGGGCAGGTCTTTTATTGCAACCCAGCATTCTCCAATCTTTCCTATTTTCTGCCTTCCTCTTAGTCTCCGCGTATGATCCACATATCCTAATGTCGTCTATTATTCTTTTCAACCAGAGACCCAACCAATTCCTTTTTCTCTTTCTAATCAGTTTCAACATCATTCTTTCTTCACTCACTTTTTCAAACACAATTTTATTTCTTATTCTGTCTGTCCACTTCACACGCACCGTTCTTCTCCACATCCACATTTCAAATGCTTCAATTCGTTTCTCTTCATTTCGTCGTAATGTCCATGTTCCTTCCCCATACAATGCGACACTCCACACAAAGCACTTCACTAGTCTCTTCCTTAGTTCCTTTTCCAGAGGTCCGCAGAAGATGCTTCTTCTTCTATTAAAAGCTTACTTTGTTCATGTTTGCAGTTTTTCTTGGGAAGGATAGGCCTAAATTCGGTAACATCCCGTTGCTTTCCGCACACCACTATCTCTTTCGCATCTTATTAAATTCCAGGGGGCCCAAGCGTGGAGATGAGGAGAGTGGATTTGACAAATTGGGCCCTCCAGACTTCACCGAAAGTCACGGCAAGGGTTAAATATTAATTCTATCAGGATGTTTGACCCGATCAGAGTCAGGGAAATCTCAATTAGCTTTTGCCCCCCGCATCCTGGACTAGCTTCTACGAATCATCAGAAAATCTTAGAGTGTGATTGGGCCAATTTTTCCGAAAATGTTTCCACACTTTTGCCCTCGTAGCTCAGCGGACGAACGTCGGAATTTAGATGTCAACGTCTCAGGTTCAATTCCTCGTTACTCCTTTTCATTTTATTGTGGTTCAAGATAGTATAATGTGATAATACAAAAAGAAAAACTAATACCAGTATTATGCAACTGGATTTTTCCAAACCTAATATTAAATTTATGTTATTTATATCGCTAAAAACGATTACCATATAAATAACTTGAATATTATTTATACAGTATCACTAAAGAACGATAACAGAATATGAATGATAAATATCGGTTTGTTTAATTAATATAAGATATTATATAATACTTATTTAATTATCTAAATAAAATAACCTATTTTACAAAGAAAGATGGTTGTGTTATAATAATTACTTACATAAAATACAGATTATTTATATTGCGAAAGAACAATAACAATATAAATAACTTGAATATTATTTTATAATGCTAATGAAGGAAAACAGAATATAAATGATAACTTGTATATTATTTATATCGCTAAGGAACGATTACAATATAAAAAACGTGAATATTATTCATATCGGAATTTCACAGATTTATTATAGATGTATTTAAGAAATTGTAGAATAATAGTAATTAGTAACAGTGTCCTATTTATTCTTCTTGGAGCCAAATTTGTAACTTTTAAAAGTGTGGTTACTGTGTTGAAGTGTATGTGTTGCAACGGATGCTTGATTTGTTATGTATGTGAGTCAGTTATGGGATGCTTGATGTCGTCGCAATGTCGTAATTATAGTTTGATTGTGTTTGTGTGACTATTGTGTATTAATTTATGATGTATGGTACGGAAAGCTGCATATTTGTGTTATAGAAGTATTACGTATGTGTGTTGTTAATGTTTTTGTATGTTTCAAATTGATAATTGATATTTGTTTTGCAATTGCAATGCCTAATTTACGGATTGATTATGTTTTCCTTACATCGCGTAAGCTAATTTAATTTTCTTTTCCATTTCTCTTTATGCTTATCTTTTTTGTGTATAAAACTATAGCCCTAACATACATATGTAAAATGGGGCTAACCCCCATTGGAGATACAATAATAATAAGTATTATTCATATCGTTATAAAACGATAACAGAATACAAATGATGACTTGAATTTTATTCATATCTCTAAAGAATGATAACAAAATATAAATAACGTGATATCCATAAAGAACGATAACTGGATATAAATGATAATTTGAATATCATTTCCATCGCTAAAGAACGATTAAGAAATAAAATGAAAACTTGAAGAAGGCCCGAACCTATAACCTTTGAATCATTAAACAAGCACTCTACCGCTGGTCTACGAGGTGGAGATATGGAACACTTTCATAGTTCCGGAACTGCTTGTGCAAGCACATGCATCGTGTAACATCGCCGCGACCCGAAGTGGACTTTGGAAATATTCACTGTTCACGAGTGCGGCCACTTTTTTTTTTTTTGACAACTGTACACATTTTCTGTCCTCTTTTTTTGAACATTGTCCTCCATTTTGAAGCTTTGTGTCATCTTTTCTATCGATGTAAATCTGGTCACCCTATCTAGATTCAAAACCCTCTAAAGACCATTTTGTTCACGTCATATTACTTGCTAAGAATGTATTCGAATGATTGATATAGTTTGAATGCAAAAAATCACTAAATTTAAAGCAAAAGGTTTGTTAGAAGTCACTCTTAGGTTGAAAATTCCCTCTATTTGCCACCAGTTACTATTAAAATTCTTCAACTAGTGAAAATGATTTTGAATCTATAGGATTCAAATGTCCAATATCAAAAATGTCCACAATCATTAAATGACCATTACCTTCAATGTCCCGAGTTATTACATTTACGGAATTATCAATGAACAGAACAATATTTATTAAAAAGTAAATTAATAATTTAACAATGAAATGTAAGCTAAAATACAATATTCTGTTACATATTTTATTTTCTAATTTTCTTCCTCGATGGGGTCAGCATGCAGCATCATATTATATGAAAGTGCCTTCAGATAGTATTTCACATTATTGTTGTCCTTACATTTATTGCACTGATGTACATTCACTTCAATTCGCCGTTGTGTAGTAATATACATCTTGGTTACAGGTTGTTTTAACGTTTAAGTGGCCATTGTGAACCTGGATTAATTGTCATTTTCTGTCTCATTCTGTTCTTCTTTTTTGTTTTCTATAAATCTCCAAACTCTGAAATAATGTCCAGAAACCACTTTTTGAAATTTAAATTAGAAACCTTCTACTACTTTACTGGTTCTATAACCGCCTTGCAATGCTATTTTGTACCATTCCATATTACCTCCAAAAGTATTAGCTAGAAGAACTTGAAGTAATCGGACTTTTGGTTGGAGCAAGAGGTACCGCTACTCTCTTCATGAAAGATGTGTTTAAGAGGCTTGGAATACCTACATCTATTATTCCGATGTAACTTTAGCTGCATTGAAAGGATCAATTGCTCTCCTGAAGCATCACCTATATTCGAAATGAAACCAAGTTCATTAGCATTCTTTACTTTTTTGTAACACTTGCCTCTCTAAAACTAGGTATATTTCCACCAATCACAAAATGTATTTGCAGCTATATACCTGTAGGAGTTTCATTGTCAAAACAAAATTAATAGTTCACTAAACTTGTAAACATTTATATGATTAAGTATCCTTTGTCCCTTGTGGCAGCTCACGAATAGTGAGAAGATTTCTAAATTTTTCATAGGAAGGTGTGAATCTTGGCGGTGTAGCCCTCCGAAAACAATGTTGAATAATCTGTGCATACCACATACGATATTGGATATTTTGGCTTGTGGAGATTTCTGTATATTGCACGTTTTGATTTGTGGACATTTCTATATATTGGACAGTTTGATTTATGGAAATTTCTATATTGAATACTTTGATTTCTGGGCATTTCTGCATATTGGATATTTTACTGGTGACCTTGTTTCATTGGTCGTTTTAATTGTGGACATTTTTGTAGTCGACTTTCTATATATTGGACATTGTGCTGTGGACGAATTGACCTGGAATGATCACAAGTTTTAATAACAGTGTTATTAAAATGACAAAAAAAAATCTCTCATCTTGGATTTTATACATTAACATAACTAACATCTATACTTTGAAAAGTTATGGATATATGCTACACTTTAATCTAGAGTGTATGACTGATGATTTCCATTCATTTTCCTCTCTCCAATGAACCCTTTTAGAGTGATACATAAAGAAAACACGAATCCTGAGCATTACTTGCTTGTATACACAGTATGTGTCTCTTATCTGCCTACAAAGATACGACTACCATCGGATTACTTGTGTGATATACAAGCCGATTGCTCGCCTGTCTTTTCTCTTAATGAAAGTGTCATCACGACATATTCCACAGCGTCTTCCATTACAGGTATTGGCCATTTGCTTTATTTTTACTTCGGAGTGCTATCTCGCCGGGAATGCCAAATGAGAGGAATCCTCGACGGACATACTAGACAATCGATTGTTTTCTGTTTATTTGTGGCGCCTTTGAATAACCCCTGAATGATTACTGGCAAAATAGTTCTTGACAGTCCCTCGGGAAGGGCTGAGCAGTTATGTCTAGATTGCTAACGTCTGTCGAATTTGAGCGTCGATTCTTCTTAACCAGGCTCTCTAAAGTTGGATGGTCATTGTTTGTTTTGTCTGAATACCACTATGATTTCTGTAAGTGGAATCGTTCAGTTGCAACTGATTTCTGAATAACTAATCTTATACAGAGTGATTCACGAGGAAAGGTAAAAAATCTAGGATGTAAATTCTGAAGTCATTCTAAGTGAAAAAGTTCATATGAATATAGGTCCGTTTCCGAACGGTTACGGAGATATGGCTCTTTGATTTCACAAAAACTTCTGAGATTCTATTGCACGAACTCGCATTTAGAGACAGATAATGGACAAATTTAAAGTTTATATTCATGTATGCATACATACCTAAAATTCTAGACGTCGGTGTCGATGTTTTCGCACATTTTCAAAGGTACCTACTTCTGCTTAAGTGCATTGTTGCGCTCGGGCGTGAATCGCGGTCATCGCTCGGGAGAGTTGCACGTGGCTGTCTTTATGCCGCATCCAAAATACGGTCGATTAGCGCCTCTCTCGTTTTCACCTTCCTTTGCTATACCAAGTCTTTCATCCAACCTCATAGACAGTAAATACTCTTCGATATGGTCCTTCCTGTTCGGAAAGCGTCGTTCATATTCAGCGACGGCACGCAAGGAAGTTGCATCGAACAAACCATAAACATAAACAACATCGGCGTATTCTGTAGTCGAAAATTTATAAGGCATCTCGAAAAACACAACTTAACTCTTCCGATAACTGTACCTGTGTAACTATTGTACTGTAGGTAGCTGATTGAATTGCTGTGAACTGCTAAGTGATAGCGTATTTGTTGTGACATTTGTAATACCCCACCACCCGGTTTGTTTCTGTTCTCTTATCTACATCGCTCACAATGCTGATTCCAATGTTACGTCATTCATCGGTGACCTTGTCTCACTTCAGCAGCATATGGTAACATCTGATTCACATTGGGGCGAGACGTTTTACCAAAAAAGTGTATCTAGCTCCGCCATCGTTCTAAAACGGACTTATGTTCATATGAACTTTTTCACTCAAAATGGCCTAAGATATCGTATCCTAAATTTTTTACCTTTCCTCGTGAATCGCACTGTATAGCCTTCAGAAATACATTAATTAGAGACATAATAATAGGCATAATAAAACTGAAGTAGTTTCTCAAGGTTTGTTCTTATGAATATGAGCATTTTCTGTGATTACATAGTAGGCATACTTGTAACACTAGAACGTACTCATTTTCGTAAGAATAAAAACATATTACCTATCGCAAATATATACTCATTTCAATAGCCTTCTTGATCATTTAAAAGTTAGTATATACTCGTGTTATATATTCTCTTTGACCACTTCGCACCGTGATGCTGAATTTTTTTTATAGGCTTTCATTATGCTGTCGGCATAATATTGTGGTTTGTGTTATGATTTTTGTAAATTATGATAATGGATAGATAGATAAATATACACTACCGGTCAAAAGTTTTCGATCGGCTATGAAAACAACTATGTACTTTATTTTAATGTACATACACATCGGAAAAAGTAAATAGACCAACAAAATAAATATTTTCTCTCTCTAGCATTATGATATGATAGAAAATTCAAAACGAAATCCCTGTTTTAGCTACAAATCCATAGTTGTGACAGGTGATCGAAAACTTTTGACCGGTAGTGTGTATATACATAAATAACATGAAAAAGAAGGTGAATCAGGAAAATCACATTAATAAAACAGGAAACAAGAAAATAATACTGGGAAACCGTCATTAACTAGATGTTGGATGGAAATTACAATAAATTTGTAGAATTCCAAGTATGTTAATATAATTTTTATTATGAAGGAGTTGTATATAGTTGTATATAGGCTATATAATTTTAAAGTTACAAGTAATTTCAATTCGTAATTCATATTTTACCAAATAAACTGTAATTGTTAATTATAAATAACAATACAATCTAACCTTATAATTTAATATTTAGTCATATTTTTAGGTCATGCTTTTATGAAGAACAAATACGTGTTAACAAATGTGCATTCACTTTTGTGAAGCGTTAGAGATTTTCAAAGTTTTTTGAATCTACATGTTTACGTATTTTTCTATATTTTCCCATGAGGCACTACATCTTTCATGAATTCTGCAATTTTTTTCGGACTTCACTTTAAACTGAACACAAATCAATAAATACGCTGGACTGAGTCTTCTACAAACTGTACTCAGAATAACATGAGAAAGAACTTATAAGAATGAGAACATACTAGATTTTATTCTTACCAAATATGAGTATACATTCTGACAAGATGGCCACTTGAATATAATCTACTACTCTTCCATGTTATGAGCATGTAATCAAAAATGAGTAGGTACTCAAATGTTTTTATTCTTACTAATAAAAGTATTTACTAAAAGAAGTCTAGTATATACTATATACTCATTTATATTCTTATCACCCTATAGTGACTAAAGAAATAATTGATTAATCTATAAAAGTGACATTTTAAATATATATAAGATATGATATGAGAGTTCACTGAAGAAATTTACTTGTGACAGAGTTGTTAATGTGAGAGCTATCTTTTCTATGTTTGAAATTCCAAGTACGTAGTTCTTGGTGGGAGGAGTCTACTCTTCAGCAAACATGGTATGATATTCATTACAGTAAATATATATTATGTTTTATAAGTGTAAACGTTTCATCCGGGCTGGAAAAGTTACCTGGCTTAGGTTTTCCTGAGGTTTTCATTCAACCCATTAAGAGAAAATGCTGGGTAACTTTCGGCGCTGGACCATGACTTTCACTTTATTTATTTATTTATTTATTTATTTATTTATTCTGGTGTAGTTAAGGCCATCAGGTCTTCTCTTCCACAACACCAGCAATACAAATACAATAATAGAAATAAACAGAAAAAATACACTATATAGGCTGCAAAGTAAAGCTATACAAGAAATAAAGAGAGAGAGAAAAAAACACTATAAACAAAGTAAAACCACACAAAAATATACACACGTTGCAGTCACACAAACTTTAAATGAGTGATTAAGTATCATAATTAATTCTATCCTAACTAATTAACTAACATAAACAAGAAACTTGTAATTTTAATCTAGATTAAAAAAGAAAAAGGAAAATAAACACAAATAAATACTTCTAGCAATACCTAAAAAACATTAACTAAGACTTTAATCTCACTCAGACACAAATAACGATCGCAGTTTATAAATCTCATAAAATAATTTAGTCTTATTTCTACTTCAACATGACATTTCTATCATTTGTGTACTAACTTTTGAAACACGCTGTATAACCGAGGACAAGCTATGCAGGGGTCTATCTGCTGCATAAAGACTGAGGCCAGTTGGTTCACACCAGCAGCCTGGTCTGGCCACTGCTTCTTCATTAGCAGGCCTCTACGCACAATGAATGTGATGTTCGATAGGCGGGTCGTTGCGACTCCGTGCTTTGCATGCGGACGTCCTCTTTGCAGAGCCATTGCATGAAACTTCTCTTGTCTTGGCTTCTTCACTCGACGTGCATTAAAGTAGATCTCCTTTCTGCTGCATAACTCTTCACACTGTGGGTACATAACTTTCATAATTCGAACAAAATGCATGTTTTCTCTTCACGTATTTTCTTCATCTTATGCTTAGGTCACTGACATAGCTAAGCGGTAACGAGATGTTAGTCTGCGCTCGAACATAGGTTCGATTTCTATTTAGGCAAATTATCTATAGTTCATTCCAGATGTCCTGGGAGAGAGAGTCACAGACATTACGTGACCTTCAACTGAATGTCGCCACGCCATTGGCTGTCAAGCGGGAGATAAGAGTAGGGCATCATTCACTGTAACTCGCTTGTCTTTCCGGCAGTTGTGTTTCGACGCTGTAATAGATGGAGTAAAATAAATGTTCACTATTATTGTTATTTTAACAACAACGTGTACGAGTATCATTGATTTGCGTTAGGCATTGAACTGCAATATTGCGAAGTACAGATTAGTTTTATATAGTTTTGTTGTGCATAACTGAATGTAGAGTGCTGACATGAATGATGATTCTCAACCAGGTTGCTCTGGACATTCGCCAGTCAACAAGCACAAGCGGGGGGAAGGGTTTCATGCGAGAGAAAAAATACAGATTATAAATGTGTATAAGACTCTTGTGAAAGATAACCCTGAAGTATCTCTTACAGACGTAGTTTCAAAAGTGTGTTCAACTTTGGGAGTAGGGAAGAGCAGTGTTTATAGGATATTAAATGAATATCGATCTACGGGCCAAGTCAAATCTTAAAAAAAAAAAAAAAAACTATATTAAATACAACCGATGATTTTACAAAGGCTGCGATAAGGAGTAAAGTACATTCATTTTACTTACGTAATGAAATTCCAACATTGGACAAAATTCTTTCAGCTGTTAACGAAGATAATGATATAAATAATTTCAGTAGAACTACTCTTTACAGACTCCTTTTGCATATAGGTTTCAAATTCGAAAAAAGAAAGAGAAACAGTTATTTACTGGATCGGGATGACATTGTCATATGGCGTCGCAGGTATCTTATAGATATTAGACGATATAGAGCACAGGGCAAAACTATTTATTATATGGATGAGACTTGGCTCAACGAAGGAATTACCAGGGCTAAGGTGTGGCAAGATAAGAAAATAGTTAGTCCTAAAGATGCTTTTTTAAAAGGTTTAAGTGTCGGTTTGAAAAATCCAACAGGAAAAGGAAAGCGGCTAATTGTAGTGCATATTGGAAATGAAAATGGGTTCGTAGATAATGCGTTATGGGTGTTTGAGTCGCATTCTACGAAAGAGTACCACGAAGAAATGACAGGGGAGACATTCCATGAGTGGTTTGGGAAAATACTGCCTAAACTAGAACCGGGAAAGTGTTATCGTACTCGATAACGCCCCATACCATACTGTGAAGAAGGAGAAGTTACCCACAACCGCTTGGAGGAGGGATAATATTCTGGAATGGCTCAAGTCTAAACAGATTCCGCTGCACATTGAAGGGTTGTTGAAAAAAGAGTTGTTGTTCCTTGTCTCACAGCATAGAAGTACATATGACAAAAACGTAGTAGACGAAATGGCAAAAAACCATAATATGACAGTGTTACGATTACCACCTTACCACTATGAACTTAATCCAATTGAGTTAATATGGGGTCAAGTGAAAGGTTATGTGGCGGCTCGCAATATCACATTTAAATTACAAGAAGTAAGAAGGCTACTTAATGAAAGTTTCGAACACGTAACAGCTGAAAAATGGGCAGATTGTGTTCGCCATGTGATAGTGACAGAAGAACCTCGATTGTGGGACATGGACAATATAGTGGAGGAGGTTGAAGAAATGGTCATCAACATCGGAGAAGACAGCACTTCAGAGAGTGAATAAACACGAAACGATGATAACAAAAGGTACGTGTAATATTACATTATTTTCCATCTATCTGATGGTGCTGCATTTAAGTTTCGAACCTTGGTAACTCTATTATATTATTTTACTCTCTATTAAAATTCCAGACAATGTTCATTAATAATTTCGCAAAGTCAGTTTGGCAGCTTGTGAACCGCGCTTTTTGTCTCTGTCTGCCTCTGTTTACTTGCATTCCCAACACATCTGGAATAAAGTATAGTTCTGTTTTACAGCTGGCGCCAGCGTTTTTGGCGTGTATCCTAGAATATAATGCCCAGTTTGTGAGCATGTTGCTAGTGCAGCTGAGAATAGTACCACTTCCTACACACGTCACATCAGCCATTTGCCAAACACAGTTGTCAGACTGACTGCGGCAAAGGTAAAATCACTGTACTTAACGTTCCCATTACTTATTCCTCATGCCAAAAACGGTGACGCGGACTGTACCGAGGTTTTATCCAATTATTGTAAGAGGCGAGTGTCAGGTAATCTGTGACGACTCCTTGGTATAATTTTGCCAAAATACTATCTCGCTCTCAAGTTCACAGACGATATGTAACCTCGCATTTGATCCATCTATACCAGGCCTGTACAAGGTTTGCGCTCTCTGAGCCGGCTCACAGCACATGAGCGGAGGCAGATATTGACTGCGCTCTGTATAAGGGTGGACTGGAAGAAGGGGTGATCTCGTACAAAATGTACACAAAATAAAGTACTATTACGAGTGTTTATGAAATGAATTCCCGTTCAGTGTTTGCAAAACTATCTTGGACTATTATTAATTAATAAAGAAATGTTTATTTTACAGATATAATAGAAATTCTATAACTACTTAAATGTACAATATCATTTTGTTATATTTTTATTTATCAGTACATCAAAACGGGGTTTTATGCTGTTGTCAGCAGAAAGGAACAGTAGCCTACTGATCGTAATGAAAAATTAGTTACAGATGTTCGATGCACAAATATAAATGTTGAGCCAAACATAGCAATCATTTTCACAGCCAGCCTGTGTAGTCGTGAATATTATTGCTGATGTTTAGTCTTGTAAAACTCAACCAGTCTAGTATTATTATCCAAACGATCTTTAGCCCTTACGTCACATTGAAGATCAATAAGTTTGAGCTGCAAATCGTTAAAAGTTAAATATTACGTTCCGTGTTTTAGATTCCTCCATATTGTACTGTGGCAGTAGGTAAGCAACATGAAACAGTTACTGAGAATAGGCCTACACACTGCACTCCATTCGATAACTGACTGGTCGTTTCCCTCTCCTCTACCTAATGCAAGTCTATGTCATTCTGACGTATCTTCCTCTCCGTTTCGGCCAGCAGTAAACACAGCTCTCCCGCTCCAAAGGAGCGCGCGCGCTCGTTGAGCGCTGTTTGTGCAGGTATGATCTATACGGTACTCATCTACCCTTCATTTTTAATATCCCATTAAAAATCGTTTCTTTTTTATTTTTATGTCATCTGAAAGCTTGAACTTTCTAGTTTTCAAAAATATATCAGTTTTGTCTCCATAATGTTTGGAATATGTATCATAAGACTTTCTTGTGTTAAATTCTAACGTACCTTGTCTACATGTTTCGACCTATTATGGGTCATCTTCAGAGGCACCAAGACCAGCAATGACCAGTTCTGAAGATGACCAATAATAGGTCGGAACATGTAAACAAGGTACATTAGAATTTAACACAAGAAAGTCTTATCATACATATTCCGAAGTGCTACAGTGTTAAAAGTTTTGTAGTCAAGATGTATAATGTTTGATTAATTAATTAGCTGAGTATTTATTCACCGGAAGCATCTTTTCTTTAAATCGGTAGTGCAGTTCTATAATGTCAATCCGTCACATTCTGTTAATTTTATATATTTTTCATGTAGTAACAATTCGAATTTGACAGTAGAGTTCGATATTATTTTTCATACAGTCAGGAAGCTGTCTGTTTTGTTACAGTTTTTATACCCTCAGAATGTAAATTAATTTTCTCCATTTTCAGTTTTACAGCATTTTACAACATTTAGAATTGAAATATTTTCATATTTCTTGCACAGAAATGAAGCTGATTAACGTAGTTAAGTACCAAACCACAAACAGTGTCCTACTGCTTATGATAGTTAATTTAAAACTCCAACATCTTACAATTTTATTTTTATGTTTGAAATTTTCAAAAAATAAAATGACACTTTTCCTTAATGGGATAAGATAGGGAAGAACTGTTTTCACAACTTAGTCTGTGTTCTTTTAGAAATAAGACCATGACAGAAATTTTGTTATAACAAAAAAACTATGGGCCAAGGACTAAAACAAACAAATTTCATTTTTCTCTTTAAAAAATTGTCCATTTCTGCCCTCGCAAAATTATTTTTGGGGTTTATTTTGTGTGGAAATCCTTAATTATGTGTCAAGTAATCAGGGGGAGAAGAGTTTTTAAAATGTGGATAAAACTACAAATTTTTCTCCCGAAGAGTAGATAAGTAGGCCTACTTAAGTAGCCGATTATACAAGAAAAAATCTGAATCTTAACATTCCCGTTTGCTGCAGTTCTTGATATTTCAATATTGTTCTATATTTATTAGACAACCTTAGTGTGATATAGATATTTTTTGACAATTAAGACACAAAATTCTCTTGTGCACTTTCGTTATTCCGAAGTAACTTAGATTTACTCTTACAGTATGAATTTTTTTAAGTCGTTGGCAATATATTTTACATTGCAACGTTCATACCATATCAGCCACAATATAATCCTTCAATAATTGTATAAACCAATTAGATTTTTCAGTCTTTTCCCCCTCATTCTGTTTTCTGATATTATGCACTAAATTAAAACCGGAGTAACTAAAGTAAGTTTTTCTCACTGTTTAATTTTATTCAATCATAAAATTAATTGAAATAGCATATGGAAGTTTAAAGCGGATACAAATTTGTTTTAATGCAGTAAAAATTATAGGTGTTAATCATATCACAAATTTATTTCAGCAATATTACCATTCAAAACTACACTATACGTCTTGCTTCACAGCTGAAGTTTTTATATAGTACTGTAATAGACCTGTAAGTACAACATAAAATTATGAGATATTATTGCATAGTGAGAAAATTTAAAAACGGGGTAGCTTATCGCTTCTTATTCATTAACTAGCCGTACCCGTGCGCTCCGCTGCACCCGTTAGAAATAAATATAAAGTAATTACATGATTAATATAGGACATTTGATCCAGGGAACATTCGTGTTTGATAGAAGGATAAATCGTTTAATATGTTACTTAATTTAAATTGTATTTAAAATGTTAAAATGCCATCATTTTGATCCAGAGACCACTCATTTGGTGCAATGACAATTCTTTTAACATGTTTCTTAATTGTTATTACCAATTATTTTTGGAAAAGCGAAAATTAACAGAAAAATTTTGGCTACAGATTTATTATTATATTATATTGTATTGTATTATATTATATTATATTATATTATATTATATTATATTGTATTGTATTGTATTGTATTGTATTGTATTGTATTATATTATATTATATTATATTATATTATATTATATTATATTATATTATATTATATTATATTATATTATATTATATTATATTATATTATATTATATTATATTATAGTATAGTATAGTATAGTATAGTATAGTATATTATATTATATTAGATTATGTAAAAAGTGTGTTGATAACGGATGTACTCGAATTAGAAAGTTTTTAATTTGTTGTGGGAGCTCTTGAATCTCAGGAGGAACAGCTTTTACAACAGCGCAACATAATCTGCTTGGTTCATTACCCAATTTTTTTTCATTGCATTTATTGCATATATATTTTATGTATTTTAACACGATTCAGTTGAGCATAGTTAAAATCTGAATTATAAAATAATGGCTTGCTCAGCTAACGTACTATTACTGCATACTAAATCAATACACTCTCGTTGTTCGTTAATTCTCTGAGATAAAAATGAATATGTTCATAAACATTATTTTCAGAAATACAGGAAATGAATATACAGAATAACCCATCAAGTTTTCTGTGCATAAGAAGCTATTTTAATCTTACCTGTCCTCAATTCACTCACAAGTTACTGTAATAACATTATAGCATTATGTAAATCCAGAGAAACTACACTTTCCAATGATGAAATAACAATTAATTATACAAATCGGTTAATTTAGCTTCTGATATTGCTTCATACAAACACAGAAAGATTGTGTGTAGGCTATGTTTGATAGCTTTCGATTGTTGTGTCCAAGGCCCCTTATGGACTAAGTCATTTGTTTTTTATTTCAATACACCACCTTAGATGGCAGTTATTTTAATTTTAAAACTCATTTATCTCAATAAATATCAGTCCTATGAAACTTTTTCAAAGAATAAACCTTATCGGAAATGATTTTTAAAGAAATGTTTGTTATGTAACATTTTTCACAAAAATCAATAATAAGCGAGATATTTCGATTTATTTAATTCAGACCCCCTTATAATCCCCCCTTTTAAATAATGTACTTTGAATGCCATATAGCCTAAAATCTAAGTTACAACGAACTTAATTTATATTCCAATTTTCATCGAAATCCGTTCAGCCATTATCGCGTGAAAAGGTAACAGACAGACAGACATACAGACAGACAGACATACATACAAACAAAAATGTCAAAAAAGCGATTTTCGGTTTCAGGGTGGTTAATTATATATGTTAGGACCAATTATTTTTGGAAAATCGAAAATTACCAGAAACATTTCGGCTACAGATTTATTATTAGTATAGATAAACAACTCGATAATGATTGTTTTCCTGACCTATTCCATTACTTATACTGTAGTGGCCTGAATTTTAAGCACAACGTTATCTGTAAGTCTTATTGACAAATTTAATTCTTAGGGTAAGAACTGACACCTCGTATTTACAAAAATGATCATTTAGTTTAACTAAATTATTATTGTTATTGTTATTATTATTATTATTATTATTATTATTTTGAATAAGTACGTTATTGTTATATTCACAGAATTTGACATCTAACTAGCCTAATACAGTCTGATCCGTTCAGGAAGAGATAAAATAAAATGACTATAATATTTATAATTCGGGGTGCTGTAGAATTCATTTCGGTTTCAATGTGATACTGAAGCATGGAAGTTTTGTTTCATCATTGTTACCGTATACCGCATAAGAAACAAAAGAAGTTACCCAGCAACGACCAAATAAAGAAAATGCCGTTTACTGCACAACAAGCGAAATTGTATCGTCAATGTCAGTGGGCGAGTGAATATCTATAATGCAATCATATGGTAACGTGAAAAATCCGCATGTCTCTTATCAACTGGAACGGGCTAGTCCTAAAGTTAACGTTTCGTGTGCGCTGTAAGTCGCTATAATCTGTATGGGCCGTATGACATGTCTCTCCGTATTTTCACTATTTTAATTAAATATTATAACATAATAGTCTATTCATCTTAAAGAACTATATAATTTACATTAGTATAGAGCAGGCCTGCAGAACTCGTAAGTAGGGGAACTATGACGTCAGCCTCACTCCTCTTCTATTGGGCATGATCGACTTCTGCCGCGAGAATGAATGTTGATGCAGCCGAGCGTAACTAGAACGCCGTGACCGCACAGGTAGAAAAGGTGGGTGAGGTAAGAAAGGGGAGGAAGGAAGTCGCTCTCAAGAGCTACAATTCTGCTGGTCTGGCATAGAGCGTTTCAACTCTTTATCTTAAATAGTTCCTGAGTAAATGGTTCTTGAATTTAGAACAATAAAAATTATTTTTTCAACGCTTTTTATTTCTGACATTCCTGTATTAAAACAATGAAAAATAATTTCTTTTTGTGGCCAGCTCGCAACTTACCAACATTTCTTTACCACACTGTGCAAAGGAGGTTAGTCTGTGTTTGATAGAAACATATGAAAAAAAAAATTATATATTTATATTTATACACCAAAATACTGTTAACAGCACTACCCAGTACCCTTAAAACAGTTGCACATCATTCAGCATCTGTCTCGGAATTGTGTATGACAGTAAAATTAAATGCTACTTGCTGGAAGACGAAGTTATACTTATAAAATAAATCGAGGAAAAAAATTAATACTGAAATTACAAGATGTTTGTAATAAACTGCATTATAGTCTTACAAAAATTAATAATTGAGATATCTTCAAGTCTGAGTTCATGATTGATGAAAACATTAATGCTAAATGTCTTCAGTGAATTCGTATTAAACATTGAAATTCCAGTTATTTTCTATTGTTTAAAACACAATTGGACAAGTTGGAAGAATCATTAAGTGTCCCAGCTCTCTGTGTTCTATTAAACGTGATTCCTGGTCATTCGAAAGTTGTCTTATATTGAAAACTCATTTGTACTTAGTTTTCTTAGTCATTCTCATTCAGTTCGTATAACTCAGGTTTTGCTGTACTTAGATAATATTCGACAAAATGAGCAGCACTTTGTTAGCTTATGTGGGATGTTAGCTTTCACATGATTTTCTCTCGCCTTGCTATGTAGGACGGCCATTGCCACGGGGCAAGTTGTTGCTATGGAAATTCTAATAAATTTCCAATATGAATCAAATGGAACCCAGACATATGCGAGGCATTCCTGAATTCACTTTTCTGAGGTCAGAAGGGCGTGAAACGTGTTTACACTGCAAGTAGAATTTCTCCCGAACTTTCTTCTTTGTAGGAAAGCAAAAGACAGAGGAAGAAGTCACGTTTCTTCACGAAGACAGAAGCTACATATCAGGGGCGAGGGAAGCATAAAACTGAACATTACATAGTTATTAAATAACACTCTTTCATCGTCCAACTTAGGCTACATGTTCAACCGTACATTTCAAAAACAGTTCAAATATTAAACCGCTATAAATATTATAATATTTGAGATAGGGGAGGAAACAAAAACATCACAGTGTTGTTGGGGAAACAACGGGGTTTACAAAACATTGCGAAGATGTCCGCTGTTCTCTTGTTCAACGTACAGCATTCTGTCTGCGACACCATGCACAGCATTTTGCAGATAATTTCTTGGAACATTGGCAATTTCTTACAAGATGGCATCTTTCAGTTGCAGTAGGGTTGTTGGATGTGTCAGGAAAACTCGTTCTTTAAGGTAACTCCACAACCAAAAGTCGGCCGGATTGAGATCTGGAGATCGCGGAGGACACATTGTTGAAAACTCCTACTGAAGGTTGCACTTGAAGAAACTGTGAACGAAAGCGAAGTTCGTGGCAGAAGAAGATATCATATGATAGAGAATTTAAGATATATGGATCATATGCGGAGACTAAACGGAAGGCAGAAAACAGGAAAGTTTGGAGAGTTCTGGATTTGCCGTGAAAGACCTGCCATTGGGCAGAATATTATGAACAATGATTGAATGAATGACAGGATCACAAACACAATGAAGACGAGATATCAAAAACTGAACACTTACTTGAAAAAATTGAGGAATACAAAATTAATTATTGTACTGTATACAAAGTGTAAGGTGAAAGAACAGGGACAGGCTCCGGAATCAGTCATATGGCCACACTGAATAGAATTTGATAACAACAACAATAATAATAATACTAATAATAATAATAATAATAATAATAATAATAATAATAATAAAATAATATTTTCCAAGAAACTAGTTCCATTAATTAAAATGTGTCTCAGTAAAACGTACAGCAGAGTTCGTATAGGTCAGTTTCTGTCAGATGCGTTTCCAATTCCCTGTGGGCTAAAGCAAGGAGATGCACTATCACCTTTACTTTTTAACTTTGCTCTCGAGTATGTCATTAAGAATGTCCAGGATAACAGAGAGAGTTTGGAATTGAACGGGTTACGTCAGCTGCTTCTCTATGCGGATGACGTAAATATGTTAGGAGAAAATCCACAAACGATTAGGGAAAACACGGAAATTTTACTGGAACTAAGTAAAGAGATAGATTTGGAAGTAAATCCCTAAAAGAAAAAATATATGATTATGTCTCGTGACGAGAATAGTATACAAAATGGAAATATAAAATTTGGAAATTTACCTTTTGAAAAGATGGAGAAGTTCAAATATCTTGGAGCAATAGTAACAAATATAAATGATACTCGGGAGGAAATTAAGCACAGAATAAATATATGGGAAATGCTTGATATTATTCGGTTGAGAAGTTTTTATCATCCAGTCTGCTGTCAAAAAATCTGTAAGTTAGAATTTATGAAACAGTTATATTACCGGTTGTTCTTTATAGTTGTGAAACTTGGACTCCCACTTTGAGAGAGGAATATAGGTTAAGGGTGTTTGAGAATAAGGTGCTTAGAAAAATATATGGGGCTAAGAGGGATGAAGTTACAGGAGAATGGAGAAAGTTACACTACACACAACTGCACGCATTGTATTTTTCACCTGGCATAATTAGGAACATTAAATCCAGACGTTTGAGATGGGCAGGGCATGTAGCACGTATGGGGAATCCAGAAATGCATATAGAGTGTTAGTTGGAAGGCTGGAGGGGAAAAAACCTAGACGAAGATTGGAGGATAATATTAAAATGTATTTGAGGGAGGTGGGATATGATTATAGAGGATGGGTTAATCTTGCTCCGGATAGGGACCAATGGCGGGCTTATGTGAGGGCGGCAATGAACCTTCGGCTTCCTTAAAAGCCATTTGTAAGCAAGTAAGCAAGTAAAGAAATAGGTTTGGAAGTAAATCCCGAAAAGACAAAGTATAAGATTATGTCTCGTGACGAGAATTGTGTACGAAATGCAAATATAAAAATTGGAAATTTATCTTTCGAAGAGGCGGAGAAGTTCAGATATCTTGGAGCAACAGTAACAAATAAGTTATAAATGATACTCGGGAGGAAATTAAGCACAGAATAAATATGGGAAATGCCTGTTATTATTCGGTGGAGAAGATTTTACCTTCCAGTCTGCTGTCAAAAAATCTGAAAATTAGAATTTATAAAACAGTTATATTACCGGTTGTTCTTTATAGTTGTGAAACTTGGACTCTCACTTTGAGAGAGGAACATAGGTTAAAGGTGTTTGAGCATAAGGTGCTTAGGAAAATATTTGGGGCTAAGAGGGATGACGTTACAGGAAAATGGAGAAAGTTACACAACACAGAACTGCACGCACTATATTCTTCACCTGACATAATAAGGAACATTAAATCTAGACGTTTGAGATGGGGAGGGCATGTAGCACGCATGAGCGATTCCAGAAATGCATATAGACTGTTAGTTGGGAGGCCGGAGAGAAAAAGACCTTTAGGGAGGCCGAGACGTAGATGGGAAGATAATATTAAAATGGATTTGAGGGAGGTGGGTTATGATGATAGAGAATGGATTAATCTTGCTCCGGATAGGGACCAATGGCGGATTTATGTGAGGGCGGCAATGAACCTCCGGGTTCCTTAAAAGCCAGTAAATATGTATTATTATTATTATTATTATTATTATTATTATTATTATTATTATTATTATTATTATTATTATTATTAAAGTATCATTATTATGCTTGCCTTGGCATTGGAGCAATTCCTGGGAGAAGAAACCTTGCGATTGTGTGCACATTCTTGCGTGTTGGGGCCATTCAAGGTGAGCGTAATTCGCAGAGTGTATGAAGCACGACTCACGATTCAGTAGCAGGTGAAGATGCGGGCCGGATTACGGAGCTTGTGGAATGCTCCTCCTAGATTGATTACCTCGGCCTCACCCTGCTCTGACCGCAATCGATTACGAAAGTCGACCGAGATCAGCAGAGTAAACGGCGAAGGTAACGCATATGGCTTACACAACCCCAACTTTGCGTCTGCGCATTTTGCGCTGCTGCTTCGAAACAATGCAAGAACAACTGAATTAATGGTCTTCCTTGTGAAGCGACTCTAAGCTTACTATATGGAAAGCGGCGTGTAGAAGTATTGATCGCCGATTAGAATTAAATAAATAATTGTTGCATATTTTGAATATGATGAAATAATCTTAAGTATAATAAAGTTCATTCATTCATTCATTCATTCATTCATTCATTCATTCATTCATTCATTCATTCATTCATTCATTCATTCATTCATTCATTCATTCAATTTATTCCATAGATCTTACATGAGCAATGAAGCTTTAAGCTGTGGAACAAGTCAAAATTTTACAATATTACAATTACAATTTTTACAATTTTTTTTTTAGTTTTACAATTTAGTAATTTTCTTCAATTTTTACAATTTTGTGCAATTTTTTACAATATTTTGACGAGATGTAGTGAGATGAGGTGAGGTCCGAGGATTCGCCAAAATATTACCCGGCATTTGCCTTTTGGCTTGGGTAAACCTCGGAAATCCCCAACCAGGTAATCAAATCAAAGGGGGGTAATCTAATCAAAGGGGTTGATGCTAAGGACTCTCCATAGACCATCCGGCTTCAGTCCCACGGCTGTGAAAAACCTCGAAAGAAACCAAAGACCTAAGGAGGACAAACCAGACACACTTGGATTTCGTAAATAAAAATATATTGATTATGGGAATTCGTCAATATTTACTCGCAGTAAATACCATTATATTACTTTTTCGAAAACGGATATAGGTATAGAAAACGGATGTAGGTAAATTCTCATTTTTAAATACAGTGCGATCGAAAAGTCCCTCCGCAGCTCTATTAGTCCTAGTAACCCTAGAATACAACTCTGTAGGAAGTTGGCACTCTCCCATTCATTCCGGTTTGACAACCTCACACCCCAGTCCATTATGTGCTTAGCAGCCAGTGCTGCCACTTGAATTCCCTAGCAAATACGCTTGAATTCTCTTCCCTGATGGATTCTCGAAGAGACTTCTCGATCGCACTGTAGAAGTAATAAATGATTGGAATGACCTACCTGGAGCGGTCTTTGAGGGCTGTCCTTCCATTAAGGAGATCCAAGAATAACTTAAAAATTTGTGTTTAAAGTGTAAATTAAAATTAAGGTTACATTTATTTTTTAAGGTGACATGTATTTATTTAGTCTGACGAGTTACTCCCCTGGTTTGAATTGTAAATTATTTAGAAATAGCTTGTAAGTGGGTCTTAGACTATAAATGTTCAGTTTAAATGTAGTTCTGTTTATAAGTATGAATAAGGGTGTAATTATTTGTTTTATTGGAACTGTTGTATCAGTGAAGCGTGGTGAGTCAGTGAAGTTATGGTTTTACAGGAATTAAAACTTTATTAATGCACGAAAAAATCATAATAAATTCTTCAAATAAAGTAGTTGGTTTGTTGCCTGCACGCAACATTTCGAACTTATTTACTAGTAATAGGACGATATATACATAGGTAGACCTTCTTACATTATATGCACACATACATTTTAAAATTTATTTTACCTGTCTTTTAATTTATTTATTTCCCTCATTCATTTTTCTCTTACTTTCTAAAGGTATGTTCCAAAGGATTTTATTATCTGTTCATTTGTAATTCTTGATAGCGTATTGTATACCTGCCGCCGCGAGAATGAATGTTGATGCAGCCGAGCGTAACTAGAACGACATGACCGTACTGATAGAAAAGGTGGGTTGGGTAAGAAAGAGGAGCAAAACAGTCGCTCTTGGGAGCTACTGCTCTGCAGGTCTGATCTATACCATAGCTCGGGTTAAGTTAATGGTGCGGCGTACTGCACTTGTACAAGAGCGCATCCGTTCGGCTACACACTCATACAAACAATAGGAATGGCTAACATAATTAGCCTCAGGCTGCAGTGTAAGCATTTCGGTCCCTCCTCCTTACAAAAGGGGGAGGGGAAGGCAGATTTTTTCAGCGTACCCAATATTTACATCTTAGCTTCGCCACTGGTTTGCAAAGACAAAGTTCGATTTTAGTTCCATTTTCGGCACCCAGACCTGCATCATGTCTTCCCATGTTATTTTCCTTGTTTAACGTGATTAAAATTAACTGTCACATTTATTACGAAGATCTTTCGTTATCCATTATTCATTTATGCTGTGTAACTTAATGTCTGGTTTGTTGTTGTGTCAGTGATTAAATTTCTATTCCTATATATAACGCATATAAACCGTTTTCCAGCAGAGTATTTGGTGTGGAGTGTTTTGTCCCATAAATGGTTATCATTTGAATGCTAATCTCTACTCTATTATTGTTTTGGCTTTGTTATTAATACCTTGAACTGTACTGTGTCCCTACTATTACTGTACAGAATCTCGTAATGTCATCTAGAGTCTGGCTTTATGAATGGCACATTCTGGATTTGAATGACAGTTTCATTCATAACATACTCTGGATGGTTCTTAGTTTTGATGGCTTGATGTTATATATGCAAGGGATAATAAACGACTTTAATAAATCAGTTTTTGGATTTGCTTTGGTTAATATGTTACTGGGTCTACTGAAATATGTTAAATCTTCGATGAAGTTGTGAGGTAACTTCTAGTTCTTTTATTTTAAGTGTTTAGAGTCATAGCAGGCCAAGCGCCATAAAAACTTAAGAAAACAAGGGTTAAAATTAAGTGAATAAAATAATTCAATTAAAACTATAGTAAGTAATATAAAGAATGTATGCACATTACAACTAAATGATATGTAAATCTTCATTAAACTATATTATTCAGAGCTTTACCTGCAGACTTACTAAAGGCTTTACCAATAATCAAAAATGTATTTAAAAATAGGCTTAAGGACTTTACTAATAGACGGTAGTATGCAAATCTAGTCTTTCAGGTAAAGCTCCCTGTAAAGCAGATTTAAATAATTTCAAGGGAAAAATTGTTCCGGGATCGATACCCGGCCCCGGAATAATTTTTCCCTTGAAATTATTTAAACTATTTAAATTATTTAGACGGTAGTATATTATATATGCTATTTAAAGGGTGTAATTGATATTTTGTTATTTGAAGTGTTGTATCAGTGAAGAAGTGTGTTGTGTCAGTGAAGTGTTGAAGGATGTTGTTTCAGTGGAGTGTGTTTTGTAAGTGAAGTGTGTTTGTGTCAGTGAAGTTTTATAGTTTATAGTGGCAGTGCAAAGTATTTGAACAGTGAAATGTTTTTTAAGTGTTAGTGAAATCAGGATAGAATCAGTGAGTGAGTTGTCAGCGAAATGTTTGTAGTGCTGAAAGTTACTTGTGCAGGTGTGAACATATCATACTCGTGGGTTTTAGTTCGAACTCACGGTTAAGATACAAATTATATTTGCTTTAAATGTTATTTTAAGTGATCGTGCTTCATTTAATTTAGGATGCTTCCTATTATTATTATTATTATTATTATTATTATTATTATTATTATTATTAGTATTATTATTATTATTAGAATTAATTATTATTAGTATTGTTATTAATTTATTATTTATTTTATTTTATTGGGTTATTTTACGAGGCTTTATCAACATCTAGGTTATTTAGCGTCTGAATGAAATGAAGGTGATAATGCCGGTGAAATGAGTCCGGGGTCCAGCACCGAAAGTTACCCAGCATTTGCTCATATTGGGTTGAGGGAAAACCCCGGAATAAACCTCAACCAGGTAACCTGCCCCGACCGGGAATCGAACCCGGGCCACCTGGTTTCGCGGCCAGACGCGCTGACCGTTACTCCACAGGTGTGGACTTAATTTATTAATTGTGTTGTAATTGTCATTATTGAGTGTAAATAGTTAACACTGACACCGGGTATATACTCTTTTGAAGTGTGAATAAATACATACATTACATAGTGGGCCAAGCGCCATATATTAAAACGGAGAAAACAAGGCTTAAAATTAAGTGAATACTATATTTTAATGAAACATATAGCAAGTAATATAAATATGCACATTAAAACTAATGATATGTCAATCTTCATTACACTATGGTATCCCGACCCATAGCGGGCCAAGCGCCGTGTATTAAAAACGGAGAAACAAGGGTTAAAATTAAGTGAATATCATGATAGTTGGAGGATAGGAAACTGTAAATCTTCATAGAACAATAGAATCCGGCATATATTATTATTATCATTATTATTATTAGTAGTAGTAGTAGTAGTAGTAATTATTATTAGTATTATTATTAATTTATTATTAATTGTATTTTTCATTAATTGTGTTTTAATTGTCATTATTGAGTGTAAATAGTTACCACTGCCACCGAGTATATACTCATTTGAATTGTGAATAAATACGTACATACATAGTGGGCCAAGCGCCACATATTAAAACGGAGAACACAGGGCTTACAATTAAGTGAATACTGTAATTTAATGAAACATGTAGCAAGTAATATAAAGTATGCACATTAAAACTAAATGTTATGTCAATCTTCATTACACTATGGTATTCCGACCCATAGCGGGCCAAGCGCTGTGTATTAAAAACTGAGAAAAGAAGGGTTAAAATTAAGTGAATACCTTGATAGTTAGAGGATAGGAAACCGGAAATCTTCATAGAACAACAGAATCCGGCATGTATTATTATTATTATTATTATTATTATTATTAGTAGTAGTAGTAGTAGTAGTAGTAGTAGTAGTAGTAGTAGTAGTAGTAGTATTAATTATTATTAGTATTATTATTAGTTTATTATTAATTGTATTTTTATTAATTGTGTTGTAATTTCTATTATTGAGTGTAAATAGTTAACACTGCCACCGGGTATACACTCATTTGAAGTATGAATAAATACGTACATACATAGTGGGCCAAGCGCCATATATTAAAACGGAGAAAAAAAGGCTTAAAATTAAGTGAATACTGTAATTTAATTAAACATATTCCAAGTAATATAAAGTATGCACATTAAAACTAAATGATATGTCAATCTTCATTACACTATGATATTCCGACCCATAGCGGGATAAGCGCCGTGTATTAAAGACGGAAAAAACGAGGCTTAAAATTAAGTGAATAGGATGATAGTTGGAGGATAGGAAACCGGAAATCTTCATAGAACAATAGAATCAGGCATATTGTATTATTATTACCATTATTATTTATTTATTTATTTATTTATTTATTTATTTATTTATTTATTTATCTATTTATGTCCATAACAGGGCAAAGCCCCAATTACAATAGACAGTACAGATAAAAAAAAACATAGAATTGCATATAACACGAAAAAAGAGGTAAAAGAGATACAAGTGTAATTACAAATTAAAAATGGAAAAGAGAAGGAAAGAAAACAAATAGATACCCCCTAAATAAAGGACACAGATACAGATATAAATGAAAAACACCAAATAAAAACAAATCAAAAAGAGCCAAGTACAGACGTCACAGCCAAAAATGCAAAATGTAGGCGTAGCTATAATTGGAAAATTGCAGAGCAAATACAACACCATGTTAATAAATTCAATATACAGCACTACAAAGCAGGCCCAATAGACTCAATTCATTTATTAAAAAAACTCATCAACTCAGAACATGTGTTTCAAGTAATGCTTTACATAACTTTTTCTTGTACATATTGTACGATAACGAAAAATCTAAATCCTGTTTATTCGATAGATGATTGTAAGTTCGAAGCATTAATAAAAGTGGAGACATTTTATGAGATAGTATTTTTGTTGTCTGTAAATAAAAGAGAGATCGCTTTTTCAAATTTCATTTACCAATATTGAAACTAATTAGCTGTAGAAGATCAGGGTTGTCTATTAAGCCATTTATGGTTTTGAACAAATACATTTGTTATGCTCTAATCCTGCGACTACTGACAGATGGTACATTAAATTCAACCAGCATGGATTCATAAGATTGGAATATGTTCTAACATGAATGTTTTTTCATATATAGCAGTTTTAGATTTTATTCTGTACTCTCTCTAGAATGACCGAGTGCGAGTGATAGTGAGGGTTCCAAACTATAGATGCGTACTCTAATTTACTTCGTATTAAACTATTATATATTTTTAAGACAGTTTCAACATTCCTGAAATCATTTGAGTTTCTGTAGATGAAACCTACTAGTTTGAAGGCTCTATTATTATTATTATTATTATTATTATTATTATTATTATTATTATTATTATTATTATTATTATTATTTCAACACCTAAGATTTCATAATTGCCGGTCATTTATAACTACGTCACTCAACCCACACAAATTTAATGGCTTCTTCAGTTTGCAGAAATTCATTTACCTTTCGTCTCGTTTCTCCTATCTATACTCTAACCACGACGTAAATACCAGATTACTTATCTGTGACACGCTAAGTGTACCTCTTCATAGAACATCTTGTTATTCATCATCTTTTACAGTATCCACCTCGCGTCAATGGAATTCCTTGCCACAAAGTATTAAGGACTGCAGGACAATACACACCTTTAAAAACAGCTTAAAAGATAACCTTAGTAGCATTTCACTCCAATCATACTCATTTAAACTATCACTGACTACAGTGTTACTTCATTCTTTAGACATCATCCTGATAGTGCTGTATTTTCAAAATTGTCTCATAATAATCTCTTTCTATTATCTAATATTATTTGAAATGTATTTACATTCTATGTATTTTTGCTTAATTCTGCTACACAGTTTATTTCAGTGTTTAATTAATAGTTCATAGTATTTTGTTGTTTAATTCGTAAATAACTCTTGTATACATGTAACTCTCACCTAAATAAAATTGTTGAATTCTTTGTAAGTTCATGCATATGTATATGTATACACTTTTTGCTGGTTGCGTGGAAGAGAAGGCCTTAGGGCCTTAACTCTGCCAGCTAAAATAAATCATTATTATTATTATTGTTATTATTATTATTATTATTATTATTATTATTATTATTATTATTATTATTAACAAATAAAATAATATGTAACGAAGAATTTAGATCCACTAATTAAATAAGATCTTGAAGTTCTATATTATGAGCCTATAGTGCATGCAGTGGGTTCAAAGTGTAAGCTAAGTCCCTCTTTTTGACCTTCACCCTGCTAAGAAACCTCTTGGACGCCCCTTCCTCATTACTATTTGAGTTGGTTAGGGCGTCTCCGCGGACAACAAACTTGTTGTTTTATAGTGACTCTGCAGGCCGTTCTATCACCTCTTGTTTACGTTTTAACGGCCCAATTTGAAATTATTCAGTGTACGAACGACCTTTGGCGCCGTAGCGCTAGTTAAATAAACCAGACTCCTTCTGGAGATGGGCACCCCATCAGTCCAACCCTCGGCAGCTGACACAGCTGTACACCAGACAAAGGGGTAAAGTAAGGTATTGGTCTTGCTACTTTAGGCAACCGCCTGATTCCAACCCGGCGGTCGGATTCGTCTGCTCCTCGGAGGATGAGGAGTGGCAAGCAACGTCTTCATTTATAGTGTTGAAATACTTCCATATTTAAAATTTTTGACTTGCGGTAACAAGTAAAATTATGTTCTCTCACAGAAAAGAGAACAAAGAACAATATCGGGAGAGACAGGGGCGGATGCAAGGGGGGGGATTAAGGAGATATATCCCCTCCCGAAATTTTGAGAAAAATACGAAACAAGAAACAAAAATAATATTAATTTTAATTTGTGAATTTACATAGGAATTAGAGAGTTTTCCAAGTAAATTCTCTTTGCTAAAATGTTAAATTCCAAGAACTACAGGAAGGCAAAGCGTTCTTACTTCAAGACATAGTCATGGAAAGTATTTTAGACTTTTAATTTTCCTTCTCTCCTTAGACTATTTCATTAGTCAGCTCAAGGACAGTTTTTTAAATCATAAGGGAATACTGAAGTCCATACAAACTTTGCTGCCTAAAAACATAGTGCGAGCATCAGATGAAGATTTAGAAACTGCTGTTGAGGCTGTAGTAAATCAGTGACCCAATGATGTTGATGCATCACCAGAGTCTTTCTTCAATGAATTGAAGACGTGGAGAAGAAATTTCCTTGATCAGAAAAATCTTCACCTAATACCTACTGTTTTATATCATCTTTGAACAGGTGCAATGAAATTATTTTTCCCTGCACTCGCAAGGCGCTGAAACTTTTCTGCACGTTGCCTGTAACTACAGCAACACCAGAACGGTCGTTCTCAACATTGCGGTATTTGAAGACTTACTTGAGGAGCACAATGGGAGCAGACAGATTAAATGGACTGGGCTTGATATATATATATATATATATATATATATATATATATATATATATATATGTAGAAGTAAAAGCTCATGAAGTACTGGATGAAATGCCTAAGAAGCCTCGCCTCCTTCTTCTGCAAATGTCATTCTGTCATTGTTTTTATATTGCAGTCATTGTAACTGTGAAAATTAAAAAAATTATTGTTTATTTAACAACGCTCGCAATTGCCGAGGTTATATCAGCGTCGCCGATGTGCCAGAATTTTTTTCCTCAGGACTTCTTTTACATACCAGTAAACAGACTGATATGAGGCCTGTCGCATTTAAACACACTTAAATGCCATTGAGCTGGGTTGGGGTAGAACTCGCAACTTCGAACACAGAAGGCTACAGCGACTACGCTACTCAGGCCAACTTGTAAAAGTTTGTGACTCGGAAACAAATTGTGAGTATATAAACTTATTTCTCATTACTCCATTTTTATTATCTCCTCAAATCCCTCCCAGAAAAAAAATCCTGCGTCCTCCCCTGGGGAGAGACTTGCTATAAGAATGCAATTGTCTCAAGAAATTTCAATAAAAGAAATAAAGTAGCATAGTGGAAGACCGTTAAATAGTAGAAAATCGGAATATATAAGAAAAAGCAGAATGAGGGTAAGATATTGAACAATATAGTGCTGGAAATGAAAAGATCATTATGAAGTGTAAGAGGCAGATACAGATGAAAAAGTAGAATAAAATGAAGCTGAAAACGCTAATGATCTGTAATAGATGTAGCTTGTAATGAAGTGGAAGAAAGGTGATGAATGACAAGGAGAAGAAATGGATGATGGTGATAAGAGAAAACAAGAAGAAGAAGAAGAAGAAGAAGAAGAAGAAGAATATAGCAATTGTAATCACAATGAGATTGAACAATAATTTATTACTCAAAAGTAATACTTTTACTTATATAAGATAAGAGAGAAGATAAGAGATTGTTGACATTACAATCACTGAAATTTACATGAAAAATCAAGAGTTAATATATATATATATATATATATATATATATATATATATATTTCTTGAAGCTCAGTTTAATAAAGAAAACAGTTTCAAGGGCGGTTTTCCTTGAGATATTTCAAACAAAATCATTTAACGATGAAAGAGTAATGGAACGGAGAAAAATTCTCTCCGGCGCCGGGATTTGAACCCGGGTTTTCAGCTCTACGTGCTGATGCTTTCTCCACTAAGCCACACCGGATACAACTCCGACGCCGGTCAGAATCGTCTCAGATTAAGCTCCAACTCTTGGGTTCCCTCTAGTGGCCACCCTCTGCACTACGCCATAGATGTCTATGAACGCAGGACCGAAGTCCACACATGTGCTGAGGTGCACTCGATATGAGTGACTAGTTGGCCGGGATCCGACGGAAGAAGCGCCGTCTTAAATCACGAAGTGATTTACGCATATCATATATATATATATATATATATATATATATATATATATATATATATATATTATTTTAATGTACCGAAGTACATATGATATTTCCATGCAGATATTCTGCGTCATCATACGATGAAAGAGTAATGGAACGGAGAAAAATTCTCTCCGGCGCCGGGATTTGAACCCGGGTTTTCAGCTCTACGTGCTAATGCTTTCTCCACTAAGCCACACCGGATACAACTCCGACGACGGTCAGAATCGTCTCAGATTAAGCTCCAACTCTTGGGTTCCCTCTAGTGGCCGCCCTCTGCACTACGTCATAGATGTCTATGAACGCAGGACCGAAGTCCACACATGTGCTGAGGTGCACTCGATATGAGTGACTAGTTGGCCGGGATCCGACGGTAGAAGCGCCGTCTTAAATCACGTAGAGCTGAAAACCCGGGTTCAAATCCCGGCGCCGGAGAGAATTTTTCTCCGTTCCATTACTCTTTCATCGTATGATGACGCAGAATATCTGCATGGAAATATCATAGGAAGAAGCGCCGTCTTAAATCACGAAGTGATTTACGCATATCATATATATATATATATATATATATATATATATATATATATATATATATTATTTTAATGTACCGAAGTACATATGATATTTCCATGCAGATATTCTGCGTCATCATACGATGAAAGAGTAATGGAACGGAGAAAAATTCTCTCCGGCGCCGGGATTTGAACCCGGGTTTTCAGCTCTACGTGCTGATGCTTTCTTCGTGATTTAAGACGGCGCTTCTTCCGTCGGATCCCGGCCAACTAGTCACTCATATCGAGTGCACCTCAGCACATGTGTGGACTTCGGTCCTGCGTTCATAGACATCTATGACGTAGTGCAGAGGGCGGCCACTAGAGGGAACCCAAGAGTTGGAGCTTAATCTGAGACGATTCTGACCGGCGTCGGAGTTGTATCCGGTGTGGCGTAGTGGAAAAGCATCAGCACGTAGAGCTGAAAACCCGGGTTCAAATCCCGGCGCCGGAGAGAATTTTTCTCCGTTCCATTACTCTTTCATCGTATGATGACGCAGAATATCTGCATGGAAATATCATATGTACTTCGGTACATTAAAATAATATATATATATATAATCATTTAATACAATTTTGCTCGTTTTTGCTTTCTTTTCGAGATGATAACTGCTTTATATACAACATTTCATAGCGTGTTTTGGAAAAGCCATTTATTTAATTCCCCAATATGCTTTGTCAATTTAAGAGAGCAGTGTATTATGATGACTATTACACTTTTATTATGTCATACTTCTTTTGACAAATAAAAGGGTACGAAAGGACGTCTTTTAACCAATCATGATCGTTTATCGCACAATTTTATCACTTCCCTAGAATTTTTTGCCAATATTTCAAAGTGAAAATTCTTTACGGTATTATAAAACATGTTTTGCGATCGTCATTAGTTTCCAGCATAGATGGTCGACTGAAAATGGTGGCTCCGTTCAAACGTTTTGTTGAAGGTGCTTTGGTCCAAGGTTATACAATAAAATAATTGATAAATAGGCCTACCCAAATTTGGAAAATTTTAGTATCAGAAATTTCAAATATAGTGTTAGGAATTTAATTTTTAAAGAATATATATTGATTTAATAAGTATGTGTATTTGTATGATTTAAATTGTTAAAATTGAAATTGTATTTTTAAAGTTAATTTATTCCTGTAATTTTTTTTTGACCTAGTTCGTGTCAAATAATTATCTTTGTTTGTGTTTATCTTTGTGTTTAGATATCTCCCTGAGAACGAGTTTTTACTCCTTCAGGGAAGAACTAAGATTGTATTTTTGTACATGTTATTTTACTAACAATAAACAATATAAAACTCTCCCACATAATAATAGCAATAATAATAGTTTTATTTTCCCAGGCAGAGTTAAGGCCATCAGGGCTTCTCTTCCATTCAACCAGGATCAAATCACATACAGAAAAATACATACCTGTATACAAATATTAACTTTAAAAATAATAATAAACATAATTAAGAAAAAAAAGAGATTGAATACATGTACACAATCAGTATTAACTTTAAAATAGCAATAATAAAAAATCTATACTAATACTAATAATAAATCTGTAGCCGAAATTTTTCTGGTAATTTTCGATTTTCCAAAAATAATTGGTCTTAACATATATAATTAATCTCCCTGAAACCGAAAATCGCTTTTTTTAAATTTTTGTTTGTATGTCTGTCTGTATGTTTGTTACCTTTTCACGAGATAATGGCTGAACGGATTTCGATAAAAATTGGAATATAAATTAAGTTCGTTGTAACTTAGATTTTAGGCTATATGGCATTCAAAATACATTATTTAAAAGGGGGGTTATAAGGGGGCCTGAATATCTCGAATCGAAATAAATCGAAATATCTCGCTTATTATTGATTTTTATGAAAAATGTTACTTATCAAAAGTTTCTTTAAAAATAATTTCCGATAAGTCGTATTCCTTGAAAAAGTTTGATAGGACTGATATTTAATGAGATAAATGAGTTTTAAAATTAAAATAACTTCCATCTAAGACCGTGTAATGAATTAAAAAACAAATGACTTCGTCTATAAGGGGCCTTGGACAGCAACAATCGAAAGCTATGAAACATAGCCTACAGATAATATTTCTGTGTTTGTATGAAGTAATATCTTAAGCTAAATTAACCGATTTGTATAATTAATTATTAATTCACCATTGGAAAGTGTAGTTTCTCTATATGGACATAATGCTATAATGTTATTACAGTAACTTCTGAGTGAATCGAGGACAAGTAAGATTAAAATAGCTTCTTATGCACAGAAAACTTGATAGGCTATTCTGTACATTCGTTTCCTGTATGTCGTAAAATAATTTTTATGACCAAATGAGTGGTCTCTGGACCAAAATGATCGCATTTTAATTATGCAAATACAATTTAAATTAAGCAACATAATAAACGATTTATCCTTATATCAAACACGAATGTTTCCTGGATCAAATGTCCTATTTTAATTATGTAATTACTTTATATTTATTTCTAAAGGTGCAGCGGAGCGCACGGGTACGGCTAGTATATAATAAAAAAAGAGACTGAATACATAATCTCAAACAGGAAAATACATTATAGTATACAGTATTAACTTAAAAAAAAGAATTAATACATATGGGTATTATCTCACAACTAAAGGAATAGTAAAATTAGTATGATCAGCACAGCACGTGTTACATTGAGACAATGACATTTACCTAGATATAAGTGTTACTGGAAAAATTAAGTAATGACTGTGTAAAATAATAATAATAATAATAATAATAATAATAATAATAATAATAATAATAATAATAATAATAATAATGTACATAGTAATAATAGTAATAATAATAATAATAATAATAATATACATAGTAATAATAATAATAATATACATAGTAATAATAATAATAATAATAATAATAGTAATAATTATAATAATAATAAATAAATAAATAAAAATTATACCTGAAAAACTAATTCTTTGCATTTAAAATATTTCTATACAACCAAATTTTGTACAACTGAGCACTATGACTAACCCTGATTTCCAGCGGCAGCGAATTCCATGAGCGGGCCATGGCTATTGAGAAAGAACTTGAGTACAGAGACAAGATAATTTCCGGAATTTACAGGTGATCACATAAATGTCTTGTTAATTGTCATATTTTCATCCACCATTGGATATTGTTTTATTATTATTATTATTATTATTATTATTATTATTTTTATTATTATTATTATTACTGACATTGCCCCAGGCTGTTGTACAGCACAATAAATATTATTAAATAAATAAATTATTATTATTATTATTATTATTATTATTATTATTATTATTATTATTATTATTATTATTATTATTATTATTATTATTATAAAGGATATCTCCTACTAAAGTTCTATCTTCTGAATTTCATTTCTCGTTGTTTGGCACATGCGCCCTGCGATTGTCGTCAATGACGTTAAGAGGTTTAATTCTGTATTTCGCGAATACGGCTGAACGCTTGGTTGGACTGTAGATAATGTGTTTTGTTATGTTTTAGTGGATGCATTGTTTCTGGGACTGACCATTTACGTCAATAGTTTCCATTAGAGGGGTAGAGTGGTTTTATTAACCGAGTTGGCTGCAGAGCAACTGAATCTCAATGCTCTTGTCTGGAACTGATCATCTCGCGACACTTTACGGCAGCTGTGGCGAAAATGTAATCGTGCGCCGAGCCACTGTGTAACCTGCAACGTGCATAGCACCTATGGAGGGAGGCGGATACCCGAAGGGGAAGTGAAGCAACTGTCTGACTTATTAACGGATTTTCATTTTCCTTACGTCAAGCACTTAAATATAATTTTATACAGTACAAGGCTACAAGCTAATGTGTAACGAAGAAAGAAATGAACAATAAATGAACAATATAACAACCTAAAATTAACTGTCTTCAGAATATCTCTGCGATAAAGTTTCAAAATCAGGAATTATGTCACTTACTGCCAGTCGTAGTTGATCACGAAGGTATTTGTCTGTAAGTCGTGATCTAAATTTGGTTTTTACTATTTTAATTGTTGAAAATAATTTTTCACGAACGTAAGTTGTAGCGAACATGGCTTCAACAGAGCAAGCGAAAGAACGAAGCTTCGGATATTTATTTTTTGGCAAAGATTTGAAAGTTCAACATTTGTCAAGTCCTTACATCTAGCTTTCATTTGACATCACATACTAAATCAGTGAGTTCAAATTGAAGAGCTAACCGCATTATTCGTACATCTGCTGACAAATGTTCGACGTACAGAGATGATGATGATGATGATGATGATGATGATGATGATGATGATGATGATGATGATAACAACAACAATAACACTTAACCTTTTAATGTTTCATCAGTAACATGTAGTATAATGCCGTTTTATGTTATACAACCGTTTTCCTCGTAATACTTGTGAACAAATCATTCGTTTAATATTCTCATCATATTGACAACAAAGAAATGCGTCCTCCCATCCTACTTGGAACTTTCGTACATGGTTTCGAGAGAGACATATGCTACTCGCAGGTTAGAGACAATTTCAAATGGAACGGAGTTTGACTCCAGTGAGTGAGAGGGTGTGGGTTGGCGGAGGTTAGAAGCAAGCGAAATGCACTGCGAGCCACAATGTCTCGCGAGTGACGTTCTTGCCACGGCTGCTTTACGGGCATAAACAGAGCAAACTCGCTGGTTAGATAAAACGAACGAATGCAAGAGTTTCGGATTGAAGGGCCTCATTGCTTGTTGTTTTAGGGGTAATTTCATGAGTGGGACGTTTCATTAAAGATTTAAAATTATGAGAAAATATGGGATTTTTATTTTAATCATTGTCTACATTGCGTACTTCCTATAACTGTAGTGCTCGGGAAAAGTGGCACAAGACAAATATGTTAATTTTACAGGAGAAGGAATATAATTGTCTTCACACTGGTTTAAGCTTATGTCGATTTGATTTTCTTCTGTATGAATTATTGTAATGGGATAAATACTTATTTCTTTTTTTCCAAGCGAGCAGATATTCCGTAAGTTGTCAATAAATTAATAAAAAATGTTTGTGGAAACTGACTTATGCCATTTTTTTTCAAACAATTGCAGATATACAATAATGGTATTAAACTGAGCTTCAAGAAGATATTGCTGCTTGATTTTTCATGTAAATTTCAGTGATTTTAAGATCAACAATCTCTTAACTTATGAAATAAGTGAACTCTTTTAGGATTTGGTTTCTCCAAAGTCCTCATGTATACAATATAATCGGTAACTTTGTATGAAGGCCCAAAATACTCTACGATAAGAACTTCGTAATATGTTTGGAGACAGCTAGCAACCCTTTGGTTTTCACGCTATAGTGGTAAATATGTTGTTGTTTTCTAATGTCAGACGTTTGACAATAAAGTCATTTGACCTCTTGCACTCCAATATTTTTCAAAGATATTATCATGGTCAGCCACTGGAGCACAGATGTTGAGGTGTTCCAAATTCATTTCTCGGTTTGAGTTGCACAATGGGCAGTTAGGGGACTGATATATTCCAAATCTATGCAGATTGCCAACCTATATAAGTATGTTGAAATATTACAAATAAGTGATCTAGTGTTGTAATGAAAACCACTGCCTTCTATGTATGCTACAATGCATGTAAAATGCATATGCAAAATGAAGTGTTAATTATATACATTATAAGAAACAATTCAATGCATTTGAAATGTACTGAACGTTATTTAAACAATTCAAATTTCACTTAGAAAGAAATAAAAATTATTTCAATTGAACACGAATATTACAAGTACCAGAAATATTTTTACATCTTTATATTGAAGTTGATGGTGAAGTTGGTACGTTTGCCAGACTGTTAACATCAGTCAGCTGTTCATAGTGTAACATACGTACAGACCGATTATTTAGTCCTGACAGCTCAGGAGAAGTAATAGGAGGAGTGGGGAGAGTTCCGGAGTAGAGATAAGGGCGAGCGGTCGGTAAAGGAATGCAGTACAGCTTAATTGTACTGGAAACACACCGCTCTACCGCACGCATGACATCCGATCGCTCCGAAGGCAAGCGACTGACTAACCCAAACACCCCTTGGCGTAATTAAATGGACTCGCCTGATCTAGGCGCACAACGCCGGCTGTTGTCAGTACTAAATAATCATACTGTACTGTATATTAAGATTTTAAAAAAATATTATTTTCAAAATATACTATCGTCCAAAAAATACTGTACAATGTTTGTGAACTGCAACGCAAAATCTCGGAAATTGAAAATCTTACTCTGCTCTTTTTCAAACCTTTTTTCGATTTTGTAAAAAACACTTCCCAAGTTTGTAATGTAATATAATTATAAATAATATAATATAATTATAAATTATCTTTTATTTCATGACGCTCGCAACTGCCAAGGTTATATCACTGTGCCGAACTTTGTCCCACAAGAGTTCTTTTACAGCCAGTAAATCTGCTGATATGAGCCTGTCGCATTTAAGCACACTTAAATGCCATCAAACTCGGCTGGGATCGAACCCTCAACCTCGGGAACAGAAGGCCAACACTATACCCAATGCGCCACCCAAGGCAACTTCATTTTTAATAAATTATGATTTCTCAAGTAATATTGTACACCTATTTTCAGCCGTTCTATTGGGCACTGAAATATCTCATGAAACGATAATATAGAATTAAAAACAGAAACTTTATAATTAAGAATGTGTGGTTGAGAGCATATTCTAATAATGTGACTGACGGTGGAATGCCCCATATGGTTGTCTGCCTCAAACAATTATAACTTCGTATTTTCGATATAGAATACTGAGTTATGTTTATACTGTATATAATATCCACCTATTGATTTACAGAAATATACATTTCATTAAAGCCTTGTGCCAATCACTAACAGAATGGCTGGTGTGTGTGATTTTATACGAATTCCATATTTGATTGGAAATCAAATTTCTAAATAATACACATACATTAACTACAGGCATTATGAATAGAATATTCCAATGTTCTCTATGAGTTTGCTCATTTAATTGAAGCTAATTCTACATACACATCCAGCTTTTTCCGGCCTCTAATAATAAAATATAACGTGGATTTGGTCATCAGAATTTCTATTCATTCATTGTTTATACTGCGGTAATTGTAGGATTACTGACCTATTAAAAACAGAAGTGGAATTAATTTAAATTCTTATAAAACAATAGGCAATAACCCATATTTGCAATACTGCTTAATATTATGTCATCCTTTGAGTTATGTTTTCTTTAGTTCTTCTTTAGGAGTGCTGTAATCTGGTTGTCACCTAAATCTGTTCAGTCACAAGGGAACTACTTTGATGGTGACCACCATGCTTCGCATTTTTGTAATGCTGAATTTATCGAAAAATATAGCCTTGTGTCCACACCTGAGGACTAACTGTTAGCGCGTCTGGCCAGGAAACCAGGTGACCCGAGTTTAATTTCTGGTCAGGAAAAGTTACCTGGTTGAGGTTATTTCCGGGGTTTTCCCTCAACCCAATATGAGCAAATGCTGGTAACTTTCGATGCTGGACCCCGGACTCATTTCATCGGCATTATCACCTTCATATCATTCAGACCCTAATAATCTAAGATGTTGATAAAGCGTCGTGAAATAACCTACTAAAAATATATATAGCCATGTACGGAGGGAGTTCAAATGTTTGCCGCCCACTGCATAAGTGGCGGTACAGTAGGTCTGCGGTGAATGTAAAATGTAATGGAGCATATCATGACTACACTGCAAATTAATTTTAATGGTTTGCATAAGCTAAACGTTTTGAACAAATATACAATAGAAGTTTTATACATATATACAAACAATAATTTGCATCGGAATATGTATGATAAGACTTTCTTGTGTTAAATTCTAACGTACCTTGTTTACATGTTTCGACCTATTTATGGGTCATCTTCAGAACTGGTCGTTGTTGGTCTTGGCGCCTCTTGTTCTGTTTCCTGTGAGAGTGCGTTCGTGTGGTATAGTGTAGAGTCAAAGGGTGTGTGTGTTTTGAAATTGAGTTGTGTGTTGAGAATTTCGTTATGGTGTGTTTTCGTGTGTCTGTATATTTCATATTGTTCTAGTGTGTTTAGTTTCTGGATTTTTTGTTGGATGTGTAGTATTTCCATGTCTGTGTTGATGTCTCTGTGGGTGTGGTTAGCATTTGTGATGTGTTCTGCATATGTGGAGGTGTTTTGTAATTCTGTTATGGCTGTGATGTGTTTTTTGTAACGTGGTTTAAATGATCTGCCTGTCTGTCCTATGTAGAAGTTGTTGCAGGTGTTACATTTGAGTTTATATACGCCTGTGTGGTTGTATTTGTTTGTTTGTATTGTTTGTGTGTTGGGATGTTTTTTGTAGAGTGTTATTTGTTCTCAAATTCAAATTCAAATTTATTTACAATTTACATTTGAAATGAATTACGTATGTATGAATACCTGAAATGAGCATATGCTCGTGCTCGGGTACAATCCAGTAGTCTACATAAATTTTATAGGGATCAAATAATAATGCTGATGATAGAAATAATAGTAACAATAATATTAATAATAATAATGACGATAATAATAGCATAATCGTGACAGAAATGATACAAAGATTGTAATACAAAATAATTCATTAATAATAATAATAATAATAATAATAATAATAATAATAATAATAGTAATAGTAATAATAATAATGTGATAAAACAAAAATATTTACAATAATAAAATAAATACTAACACGGATAAAATAAAATATAAAACCACTAGCAAGAGTTAACACAACTTAAATAAGCATATAATAACCGGAAAAAATGACGAACTCGAAAATAAACAGAAAAGTTCGTTGTATCGCAGACGACAACAACCGCCGCATTGACATTCTGTTGTGCATTAATGGTAGTAGGGGGGAACCGAAAGTCTACGTAACTGCCGTTCTCTTCGAATCTTCTCGTACAATCATGGGAAGTTAATGCTGCAAAAACAAAATGTTTACGAGTCAAACTGTTCATTATTACCAGGATAAATACAAATAATGCTGAAATATATTAATCGAGTTTCAGTTATAGATCTCCCCTTTTATGCAAGAGTATCATATCAAAATATTTTATGAATCGCGGGGAAATTATAAATTTCAAGAACTCTCTAATGACAAGAGATAGTGACAAGTACAATCAAGTGTATCTGTGGCGATGCTATGCGATGCGATGTTATAATTTAATTTCTTGAATGAGGTTGCAATTTTGTGTGTGTTTTTGTTTTCGTATGTTAGTGTGATGTATTTTTTGTGTTCTTGTGTTTGTGTTCTTATGTTTCTTGTGATTATGTTTTGTCTTACGTATTATGCTGTCTATTATGTTCGACAAGGTACGTTAGAATTTAACACAAGAAAATCTTATCATACCTATTCCGAAGTGATACAGTGTTAAAACTTGTGTAATCAAGATGAATAATTTACACTTATTTATTGAAATAACTACTATTACAAAGACAGAAAATATACAGTCTAAGAATATGTTATCATTCTTTACACAAAAATAATCATTTCCAAATTCCGAAATAAACAACTGAGGTGTAGATATTAGTGGTGGCATTTGTTTCCATGTGCAGCTTCGCTATGACTGAACGGCATCACAATGAACTTATCGACATAAAAACACACGTAACAACGTGCGCTTCTACATAACATAAGTCAGAACTCTTAGAGGTCTTGTAACCTGCTCGCGTCTTTGACCGACGTCATTAATGTACCAGAAAAAATTACTCCATGCAATATCGATGGTCATACTGAAAGTCATGAGCAACCCATTGTTATAAATTTAAATTTCTATTTTTTAGACAAACCGTTACATCAACTTAATCTACAGACTTTTCTGTCACTTTTCAACATAGTCTTCATTTCTTTGCACGCATTTTTCCCGCCGTTCTGTAAGTTTTAAAATTCCCTTGCTGTAGAAGTCCATCGCATTGTATTCTTCACTTGACATAATGATGAACATTAAATCCAGACGTTTGAGATGGGCAGGGCATGTAGCACGTATGTGCGAATCCAGATATGCATATAGAGTTTTAGTTGAGAGACCGGAGGAAAAAAGACCTTTGGGGAGGCCGAGACTTAGATGGGAGGATAGCATTAAAATGGATTTGAGAGAGGTGGGATATGATGATAGAGAGTGGATTAATCTTGCACAGGATAGGGACCGCTGGCGGGCTTATCTGAGGACGGCAATGAACATTCGGGTTCCTCAAAAGCCATTTTTAAGTAAGTAAGTAAATAAGTGAAAGTCAGTTTCATCTTCCCAAAGACACTGACGCATTGCTTTCAGGATGTTCTCCAGCTTCTCGTAGTGTTGGCCTCGCAGTTGCTCCTTTACAGAACCGAAAAGATGGGTGCCAAGTCGGGACTGTAGGGAGCTTGAGGAAGAGTGTCCCATCCAATTGTTCTGATTTTCTCTACGGTAACACGATCAGTGTGAGGCCACTCGTTATCGTGTTGCAGGTTGATCTCCTTTTCAGAGCGTTTCTCGCGCAATCCACGACGGAACTTCAAAACTCCCTGAGTATAGCAGACAGTATTTATGATCTGTCCAGGTTCAAGAAATTCAACTAAAATGCATCCCAGAACTCATCATCTGTTTTCTTGTTGCGTTCCGTGGAGGCAGTTCGAGGGCGACCGCTACGAGGCTCATCTTGGATGCACGTTGAAGTCTGAAGTGAATTTCAGCAGCAGATTTTTCTTCTTTAACAAGGAATTTAATGACAGCACGCTGTCAACACGAACCATCGTTGTTTACCATTTTGCAAACATTGCCTGCGATAGAAGCTAATGACGTCACAACATGTCAATACATAGTGTAAAGTCTGTAGATTATGATAATGTAATCGTTTTTGTTACATTGTTGAAATTGAAATTATAGCAATGTGTTGCTCATGACTTTCAGGTACGACTCTCTGTAGCTGTTGTGACAAATATGCGATCACATTCTAGTTGGTTAAAAATGTTAGTAAAAGTGTTTTTTAAACCAATCTCATTACTTCATTGTCCGATCCCGTATAACTGTATACTGTTACCTTTAGAAATATCTAATTTTAGAACGCGCTCACATTGTGCCAATACGGGAAGAGTCGGAGCACGTCTGACCGTGAACGTGACGTCAGGAATGCGGGAATGAATTGCTAAAGTTTGGACCGAGCCGCCGTTGTTTCCGATATACAGGGTGAACGCTGTGAGACATGGAGTTTTCTTTGTTCGATCAGAGTCAATTGAAAGCAGCAGACAACCTGACGTGTGCGCCGCACGGAATACGAAAGCGGAGTCTTCTTGATTGCAACACGCGACCTGGGTTGTTGCCAACCCGCGGACCGCGAGCCCCAGCAGGCATGAAGATCGTAAATAGTCGACTGTGTTCTGCAGTTCGTGTACAATGAATAGGCCTAGTTTTATGATAGTAGATAGATGGATTTATTGAGCAATATTATAGGCCTACATACAGATGTACTACATTAGCAGAATTTTCTCTTAAATCAAATGCACGAGTCTTCTTACCGTACGTGCTGTACAAAACAAGTCCTACTTTATAGGTTTCACCCCCTCAATTAGGATTAGATCCAACCACTCTCCAAAAGAACACACAGATTAAAATGAAAATGCCTCAAACAAAACACATTATCCACCGTGGACAGCTCGAATGTACCTAATTTCAATTGAAGAGTCCACTGCAAGAATGATGGATGTCACTTTCTTGTCGAAAATGAACCAAGACTCTCAATGCATAGCTTAAGGGGAGAGGATGGTATTTTTTTGGTGAAAAATGAGTATATTTTCAAAAAACAAAAAAAAAAAAAAAAAAAAAAAATTATAAAATACTCTGTGATATGTGTGGAATGTATAGCATAACATTTTGTGGGTATTTGTGCCCTTATTGGATGTTGAGTCGCCATTTTTAAACTTCCTGCGTTAAATCACTCGCCCACTTTTATTGTTGTTTCCGGTAAATTAAATTTTCAAAGAAAATTTTTTTCTTTAAAATACACTTTGATATGTGTGGAATGCATTGCATAACATCCTATAGGTATTTGTGCTCTTATCGGATGTTGAGACGTCATTTTCAAACTTCCTGCGCTATGGAATTTTAAATCACACGCCCGCTTTTATCGGTTTCTAGTAACTTCATTTTTTTGCTACATTTCCAGACAAAAATGGATATAATTCCTGAATTATTAAAGATACATGCATGAAATTTAGGACACTCATTCTTTAGACTATTAGGAAACTTTTCTCTGTAACAGAATTTTCTTCATTGATTTCATTTTAAAAATACGTTCGTTTGTTTGCAAGAAAGGAAATCATAAAATTGTTATTAAAATGTAATTGTTTATTTTACAAACGTAGGGAGTAATATCACAATTCTGTTACAGACAGTTTGTAGAACATTCTTTTGCAAATACATTGCAAAACACTGTTTGAATCTATCTTTAAAAACGGTTTAGATTTATGGGTTTTAGTACAATCCTACATTGGGTATATTTTGTTTCAAATTTGGGCCCCCAAATAATTTTCAAAATATTTTTATTTTGTTGAGTTGCCACAGCTATGAGTTCTCTACATAGAAAAAATTAATATTTTACACCAAATAGGAAAAAAGTTTTAAAAAATACCATCCTCTCCCCTTAAGACATATAGAATGTACATACAGAGTTATATGGTATTAACACTGATAGTCATTGTCCAGTAATGATCGGAAAATCACAGTTAAGCTTCGAGCGATACGCATTTCAAACTTTCAATTGCTTCTCCTGCAATATGTATTCCAAATGACATCCATCATTCTTGCAGTGGACTCAATTGTATGTAACTGGTAAACGTTGAAGATAGAAACCTACAGTAACGTTTATATGAAAGGAAAATTCAACAAGTTTCGTTACGCACATCACCATATCTCTACGTGAGCTCCAGTTGTTTTTGTGACGATATCGAGACGATGAAAAATTTCTTGCCAAGCACGTTGGAGCATGTCTTCTGGAATGCTCTCAATAGCCTCTGTGATGCGCTCCCGAAGATCACGAATGTCTCTGACTGGGCTGGCGTACACTTTATCTTTGACGTAGCCCCAAAGAAAGAAATCGATCGGTGTTAAATCCGGAGATCTCGGGGGCCAAGCGATTGGTCCTCCCCTACCAATACAACTGCCAGGGAACACGTTGTCTAAAGTCGTACGAACCTGCAAATCAAACTTTCAGGTATATCTCCCTGTAAAATTGATGTGAATAATTTCGAGGAAAAAATTGTTACGGGTCGGGCATAGAACCCGGGACGTTCTACCAACTGAGCTACCCGGGAACTCTACCAGACACCGATCCAATTTTTCCCTCTATATCCTCAGACCTCAAAGTGGGCAGACAACCGTCAAGCAACCAACATTGATTGCACACTAACTCTGTGTGACTTAATTTGTGATTCTCTGTTAACGAACAGTGACGTATATTATGAAAATCAAACTTTCAGGGATAACTCTCTGTAAAGTTGATTTGAGTAATTTCGAAGGAAAAATTGTTCCGGGGCCGGGAATCGAACCCGGGACCTTTGGTTAAACTTACCAAAGAAATTCCTGGCCGGCCATCGCTTTGCGACCGATGCAGAAATGGAATCAACTGTCCTCAGAGGCTATACTCCAACCGAACGGATTTCTATGAACAGGGTATACTGAAACTGGTACGACGATGGGAGAAATGTGTTGAGAAACATGGCGCCTAGGCAGAAAAGTAGCTAAAAAAATGTGAGTAATTTCTGTACTTTTTATTTTTGTTTACCTATTAAACTTTTTTTTAAAATTATAGTGTGTTACTTTCCGATCCAACCTCGTATTAACTCCTGTTGTCTTAGTGAAAACTGCAAAGAAAAGACCTAACTAAGACAGAATGTATAATATGCACTCGAAACTTAATGATAGGAAATACATAACGTAAAAATGAAAAATAAAATAGAATATTCCAATATAAAAAGGAACAAACGTCCATTTTATTGACCAACTACTCAAAGAAACGTAGAGCCAATAAAACCTCTTACTATCAACTTCCTAAGTGCCAAAGGAATATTTTCGTACAAAAAATGATTTTTTGACCAATTTTTGGTAAAAACTCTTGCTTGGTGGTCCTTAAATGTATATTGAATGAAGTTGGACTGCATCTAAAATCACTAGGTCCCGCTAAGCGGGTTATTTACGGACATAATTTCGTAATTTAATTTTAAATATTGTGAGCTTTAATAAGAATATTTCTTGGATGAGGCGTAGTTCCGTTGAAAAGGATATAAAAGCTCTTAGAGTCCATTTCCGGTACGAAACTCACACTTTACAAGTATTAGTAAGCCTACTCTTTGTGAGAAGATCGACATTTCATGTATTGTATTTCATTGGACAATAGAAGCAAGACACTGATTTTAGGACTCTATGGTAAGTTGAGTTGTATACACGAAAACTGCGGAAACTTTTGTCGAAACGTTAGAACCTGCTGAAGATTTCTGTTGATTTTAGCAGGATGGTGCAAAGTGCCTCATCTCTAATGGAACTATGGACATGCTAATATTCAGAAAATCTTTAACCGTCATATTCCTGTGATTTAATCCGGTAGTTATAACATCTTTCCATGAGGTTATTTGGGAGGTCTACAAAATTATATCCATATGTTTGACATTCTATAGCAGGCAATAACGCGGACGAAGTTGAAAAATAAATGTATTCTGCAGAACATGTAGCCTACAAACGCGTGAACGTATGCTTGCAAGAGAATGGGAGGCATTTCCAAAATACATAATAAAAGCACAATTTTCCCAATACATATATATTTCTAATTATAAAACTGTAACACATTTACAAATTTTCGCTAGGATTACGAGCAGTGTAGTGGAGGAGATCTTTGTATATTTAACAACGCTCTTAACTTCAGGATTTGTTCAGTTTCGAAAAGTGGCGTGGGCAAGAAATTATCGACAATAAGTTGTCCATCAGGGAAAAGCTATTTTCGGCCTGTGAATCTATTACACGAGACCCACTTATTTACTTCTCTCTTTGAGGAAGTCACCCTAAGAATTTTATCTCCATTTCTTCGAAAAAGACTAAAGGAGTTTTGGTTCCTGCCACAAATTTATCGATAAGTTGGGAGGAATATTCTTAAAATAATCAAGGCTTGAATTTTGTATAAGTACATTAAGTTCGGATGAAATTTCAACCCCATAAGTATGCTAGAAATTACAGTAGGAGCACTTACGGAAAGTGAAACGAACAACGTTTCATGTTTCTTGTCAAGTTATTAATATTAGAGGAAGTACAGGGCAGACTCAAATACGTTGCGTGTGCTAGAAGAGGCATTACACAAAGAAATATGTACCAACGTGCTTTTAAAGACAAAAATGTTAAATGTATACCATGGTTTTTAAGTCAATTCCTGTGCTGTGTATCGACAGACACATGGGGTCTTTCCTGCTCGCTTCACAGACAAGCACTGCTAATGCAATGTAACAGCCACTCAGCAATATGCAAACTTATCTCGTTAAAAGTTAGTAATCACATCCGCGTGTGGAAAAACCCAAACGACGATTTTATTACACGAAACTTACACAATTACACGACACACGAAAAAGACAAAGACTTGATATCCAGGTGACGTCACGACACGTCATGCAAGTTGGACTCATGGACTTGGAAATACGAGAATTTTGGCTAACTTCCGCTTCAGTTCCTGCTACAATGTATAGCTGAGGGGTTATTTTCATTTTCCCCCTACATGTGACGTTGCCATGACAATCGCATTTTGTTGTTCAAATTCTGTGATGTAGCAGAATTAGAAATGTAAGGGATGTCGCTTTTTATGGAGATATTTCAAACACTCATACTAATACAGAGCAAAGAAATGGATAACTTCATTTACAGGGTGATCCGTTTGTGTATGGAAAAAATAAAAACACTATTAAACATTTACTGCTGAACATTATTTTTTGAAACTTTGTGTAGCATCGAAAGATGGGAGATTTCTCACAACTCTACAATACCTTCATTGCGCACTCTACACAACTCATAACGGTGATGCAATTCAGCTAGGCTGACCAGACGTCCCCGATTTCCGGGGAAAGTCCCCGGTTTTGAGTTACTGTCCCCGGGAAGCAAATGCCCCCGTTTTGTTCCCGGAATTTAATTTTGTCCTTAGAAGCTTTGAATTTGTTTCAATAAAATTTTAATCATAAATATTTAAGGATCGTGATGGAACTGCTGCGATTCAAGCACATTTCTGAACGCTTCTCAGCATCAGACAGAAGAACCAGCTAGCACAGTATGAGATATTCTGCACTCTTTGAGAAGAACATACCATCTTTGATTTTGGTCATTTTAGTATTCGTGTTGCGTGGAAGCGTTAGAACTGCCGCAGCATCCATTTGTAAGTCGTTCAAAATGAGAAATTTTGTGACAAACCAACAGGTGAAAAGTGGTATGATATTTTTCAACATTTCAAGAAAAAATTCATTCCGTTAGAAAATCTTCTCAAAATAGTGTCATTAATCATGTGTCTTCCAGCCAGTAATTCATCAGTTGAAATACTTTCTCCACAGTAAACTCAATCTGGATTGATAAAAAGTCAGAAAAAAAGTTGAAACAGATACAGCTTTGTTAGGTCTACAAGTGGAAAAAAAAATCATTCCCCATTTAAAGAACGTAATGTGAAGCTGTATGGGAATAAACAGATCCTTAAAAAGATGCATTCTTCAGACAAGTACTTGTAAATTGTGTGTGTTAGAATTCAGTGTGTACAATAGGCCTATGATGTGGAAGACTTCCATGCATGCATCGGTACCGAAATTTAATTCTTAGTAACTATGATTATCTATATACAGGAGTTAGTGTGTTTATGCATTTAATTCAAACCTTTAAGATACTCTGTAAATTTAATGTGCAAAGTTCTATCGTTGTATCTAATGTTACATGTATTTTCTTTAACATTCCAATGGACAGTGACTAGATAAGCGTTTGTGGTTTTTCTTGAAATTGCCGATGTCCCCTTTTGGACCATACAAATCTGGTAAGCCTAAATTCAGCCGACGCCCGTTGTACATCAGAGGGGTGGTTTCTTAGAAAACTTGAGTAATTTTCACCCTTAGATCATCAATGTTCCCGGGTTGCTATGAATAGACAGTGTCTTCAGCGAATAGGGATTATAAAGAATGGACACTGAGCTAATTTGCCTGTGTTTTGTTTCTCTGTGCGCCAGCGGCTAGTTCCACTTTCAAGCGCTAGAGGTAGTGTAATCGAGCATACGCTAAGTTAATAATTGAGAATAGAATTAAGGCACAGGATCCAAACATCGCCTACCTTATTGCATAATCCAGTAACGCTTTGCTTCAAATAAATTCAAGTTAACAGCTTTACCTTATTTGTCAGTGACAAACTAGTTGTAATAATAATATTTTATATATCAGATATCATAAATTATATTATAAAATAATATAATACATTATAAAATTAAGATCGAATTCGTTTAATATTTGTATATAATATAATATAGGTGTATGGTTTTACTTCTCGTAAGAGTTTTGTTTTTCCATTTTCAGCGCTATCAAATCATTACATATTTTAATTGTTGTTGGGGTCAACGTCTCAACTCTCATTATAAAGGAACTCTAGAGTCTAGACATTACAGTTAATGAAGGATTTATTGTTTTATGGATCCAATTTATTTTATTTGAGTATATAATGTACCTAGATGTATTAATTGTATGTGTTATATTTCCGCTGTGTCGACTGCTAGCTGGTGTGATGTCAGCGCCAACTCTAGGGAGAAGGCAGAATCTGACGCTCTAGCTGGCTTGAAGGTCATTGAAATCAGTTCAGCTACATCAAAGGTACCGACGCGAAGTGTCCATTCTTTATAATCCCTATTCGCTGGTGTCTTTAATAAAATCCCACATGAAGAAGTCAGAAAAAAAAAAAACGACAAACATCCAGAACCTTGCTTTCCAACAAAGTTAAAAAGGCATGCCCAATGAGACGGTGCACCATCTTGCTGGCATACAATGTTCATATTTTTGTCTTCCTAGAGTTGTGGTTACAGAAACAACTGCAATATATTCAAGCAAGTGCCATAGAGAGTGTCTTTTCTTCGAAGAAGAATGGTTCATATGCTTTCTTGCAGCTCACTCCACACCATACATTAGCTTTTGGACTTGAACTTTCAGGCTGATAGGAGACATGTGAATTTTCCCTTGCCCAAATAATGCAATTGTGTGTGTTTATTCTCCCTATACATGAAAAGTAGCTTCATCTGTAAATAGCTATTTGTGCCCACTGTTGATTTGTAGTAGCCATTTAAATCATCTACGATTTTCATTTCATATTATTTATTGTTGATTTTCATACTTGCTATGTATGAAAACTCCCATTTAAGCATAATAATATTATTACCAGCAAAAAATTTCTCATACTACCATAATAACTTTATAATAATAAATTAATGTTATCCATACCCAAACGGATGAGCCTGTAGTGTTCCGCTCTAGTAGGTTTTAAAGAATTTACTGTGTTGGTAATTTATCGTTGGTAATACAACTCTTCATCTTCATCGTCGTCGTTGCTGTTGTCATCATGACTATCGCCGTCATTATAATTATCTCCATCATCATTATCATCTTCGTCAAAATATCAATAGGCCCTACATTGTACTGTCACAAAGGTTTCATAAAATAAACGAAGATTTATTTTTGCTCTTCCAAAGATAGCTTTATAGTGAGGGTATGACTTTATTTTCATACATATATAAAACTGATCATTCCCTGAGATATTTGGACCACATTCTACAGAAAAGGACCAACCTACAAACAAATGTAATGCCCCAATAATCAATAATAAAATAATTTCAGAGATCCATATTTTGAACAAATGTGATTAAAGCAATAATTATGTAGTTTATTTGATTGTGAATTTATCTTTCACGTTTAACTTTGAAGTGCATTTTTCTCAGTTTAGGTATAATGTGGGTTGGTTCCTTTGTGCAAAATGTGATCCAATTTCCAATAGAAATAGGCCAATGTGCTAAGAAGTCAAACACATTATGTCCAGACTTCAAAATGTTCATCCTGCAATGTTCTTAATAAATTAGTCCGAATAACGAAAAGATCAATGTTACGTCCAATAAGCCATATTGATTTAAGTAAAGCTTTAGTTCTGCCCAGTTCGACAAAATATTCAACAGAACAAAATACCCGTGAGGTGCATTTGATAGCGTTATTTGAAAAGTCTATACTGTCATTATCAGATTCATCAGAAACAGTGGTTTGAATTATGATTCTAAAGCATCAGATATCTAATAAAACTTTCACCCCAAAAAAGAGACGCTTGTGTTCATTCAAAAGCAAAATTTATACCACTTTCATTCGAAAGCCGAAATGAATCATTGCAGAATTGGATACGTTATGATAGAACAGCATATAGCGCAACATGTGTTACGAATTCAGATCTATTGTGATATTGTGGTAACTAAATATGGTGTGTTCAATTATTTCAACATTAAATGTAATTGTTTATTTAATTATTACCCATTAATTAAGATAATACTTGGGGTGTAATATAAGCAGTAACATGAGCTGCAGCCAGGAAGTCAAAAGGAGGACAGCAATGGCCAAGGAAGCTTTTAATGGGAAAGGGAGAATCTTCTGCGGACCTCTCGAAAAAGAACTAAGGAAGAAAGTAGTGAAGTGCTTTGTATGGAGTGTGGTATTGTATGGGTAGTAATGTGGATATTACGACGAAGTGAAGAGAAACGAATAGAAGCATTTCAAATGTGGATATGGAGGAGGATGGAACGTGTGAAGTGGACAGACAGAATAAGAAATGAAGCTGTGTTGGAAAGAGTGGGTGAAGAAAGAATGATGCTGAAACTGATCAGGAAGAGGAAAAGGAATTGGGTGGTTCACTGGCTGAGAATAAACTGCCTACTGAAGGATGCACTGAAAGGAATGGTGAACTGGAGAAGAGTTTGGGGCAGAAGAAAATATCAGATCTTAGACGACATTGAGATATATGGATCATATGAAGAAATGAAGAGGAAGGCAGATTGGAGAAAGCTGGGTTTGTAGTGAAACACCTGGCCCTGAACAGAACAATAAATGAAAAGAATGGATTAAGAAATTATTTTATTTTTTATAATGAAATGCTTAAAGCAGCGTTGAAAAAATAATGAAATGAAGGAACATCAGTTAGATTTCGAATATTCATATAAACAATAGTAAAAGTAACCATACAATTAATAAATAATTAATATCCTGTACATATAGCTTGCTTCATTCAAATGAATAATTCAAATTATATTCCTCTGAATGCAATGTTCTGGGAATCGTTTATTTCAATATTAAAATTAACTGTATACGGTTTAAACCACTCTTTTGTACTTCAGTGCCCAGTTAACCTCCAGTGGTCGCGCACTCAAATGCAACGTTTGTGGTCGCTTGGATCACAATTGTGTTCCATATTTGAAGTTAGTCTTTTTACATGTAGGCCTACTATTTTTTTTTTTTTTTGCGTTTTATGACTAATTATTACACATTAGCAGAGTATAACTGCATTCGTTTTTCATCATCAACATAACAGTTTTTTTCTCGAAATGCTTATTATGATAAATACTGTAAAGACATAAATTAGAGGCTAAGAAAATTTTCATATGATTGTATGATTATATGATTATGTTTCGTAATCAGAAAATTGTACGAAATGTAAATATAAAAATGGGAGATTTATCCTTCGAAGAGGTGGAAAAAATTCAAATACGTTAAATAACAGTAAGAAATATAAATAACACTCGGGAGGAAATTAAACGCAGAATAAATAAGGGAAATGCGTGTTATTATTTGGTTGAGAAGCTTTTGTCATCTAGTCTGTTGTAAAAAAAAATCTGAAAGTTATAATTTATAAAACAGTTGTATTACCGGTTGTTCTTTATGGTTGTGCAACTTAAACTCTCACTTTGAGAGAGGAACAGAGGTTAAGGGTGTACGAGAATAAGGTCCTTAGGAAAATATTTCGGGCTAAGAGCGATGAAATTAGAGGAGAATGGAGGAAGTTACACAACGCAGAACTGCATGCATTGTGTTCTTCACCTGACATAATTAGGAACATTAAATCCAGACGTTTGAGATGGGCAGGGCATGCAGCACGTATGGGCGAATCCAGAACTGCATATAGAGTGTTAGCTGGAAGACCGGAGTGAAAAAGATCTTAGGGGAGCCGAGACGTAGATGGGAGGATAATATTAAAATGGATTTGGGTGAGGTGGGATGTGATGATAGAGGGACCGATGGCATCCTTATGTGAGGGCGGCAATGAACCTACGGGTTCCTTAAAAGCCAATTGTAAATAAGCAAATAAGTAAGTAGGAAAGTTTTCATGGAGCACAATCTGAAAGTTAGAATTTATAAAACAGTTATATTACCGGTTGTTATTTACGGTTTTGAAACTTGGACTCTCAATTCGAGAGAGGAACAAAGGTTAAGGGTGTTCGAGAAAAAGGTTCTTAGGAAAATATTTCGGGCTAAGAGGGATGAAGTTACAGGAGAATGGAGAAAGTTACACAACACAGAACTGCACGCATTGTATTCTTCACCTGACATAATTAGGAACATTAAATCCAGACGTTTGAGATGGGCAGGGCATGTAGCATGTATGGGCGAATCCAGAAATGCATATAGTGTGTTAGTTGGGAGACCGGAGGGAACAAGACCTTTGGGGAGGCCGAGACGTAGATGGGAGAATAATATTAAAATGGATTTGAGTGAGGTGGGATATGATGATAGAGGGACCGTTTGGCAGGCTTATGTGAAGGCGGCAGTGAACCTAGGGGTTTTTTAAAAGCCATTTGTAAGTAAGTAAGAAAGTTTTCATGGAGCACATCGTGGTCTAAGAATGCAACAACTTAATTATGCCCTAAAAATATTTCCATAACACTTACAATTACAAATACAACGACAAACTGAGGGGGTAAAGAAATATAGAAAGAAAAGGTAATCAGTTGACAAATGCAGTAAGTACTGATATGGAATGAACCAAATTAATTATCCGCCAAAAATATTTCCTTAACTCTTGTCAATTGCAATTACGACAAACTGAGGGTGTAAAGAAATATACAAAGGAAAGGTACTCAGTTGACAAATGCAATTAGTACTGATATGGAATGCACCAAATTAATTATGCGCCAAAAATATTTCCTTAACACTTGTTAATTACAACGACAAACTGAGGGGGTAAAGATATTTACAAAGGAAAGGTACTCAGTTGACTAGGCAATAAGTACTGATATGGAATGAACCAAATTAATTACCCGCCAAAAATATTTATTTAACACTTGTTAATTACAATTACAACGACAAACTGAGGGTGTAAAGAAATATACAAAGGAAAGGTACTCAGTTGACAAATGCAATTAGTACTGATATGGAATGCACCAAATTAATTATGCGCCAAAAATATTTCCTTAATACTTGTTAATTACAATTACAACGACAAACTGAGGGGGTAAAGAAATATACAAAGGAAAGGTACTCAGTTGACAAATGCAATAAGTACTGATATGGAATGCACCAAATTAATTATGCGCCAAAAATATTTCCTTAATACTTGTTAATTACAATTACAACGACAAACTGAGGATGTAAAGAAATATACAAAGGAAAGGTACTCAGTTGACAAATGCAATGAGTACTGATATGGAATGCACCAAATTAATTACGCGCAAAAAAAATTGCTTAACATTTGTCATTTACGACAAACTGAGGTGGTAAAGAAGCATACAAAGACAGATGACAGATGCGATAAGTGCTGATATCTCTGATTACTAATGAAAAATTAAGTACTGTATCACTATTGTGATTCACGCGACCACTGGAGGGTTAATAATTTCATTACCGTTATTTATAATTTATATTTCAGTATTTTGTGTAATGGAAACTATATATTATCTGAGATACACTTGACAGTTCAAGCCACATTCTTTTTTTCTCCATATGTTCCTATTAATTACACCTAGTCACCATTGTGTTTTACAGTAGCTTAATTCGGTCCTATTTAATTTGAATGTTCTGTGAGTTTTGCTATACCTGCTCGCATTTCCTTGCTCTTTCGCCCTGGATATTTTGGGCTGTGCCTTTGCCTTTGATTTATGGCTTGCACTCAGCTTTATCAGTCGCTTTATTCTGCTTCCGCTTTGCTCCCTCACTCCCATGTACACAGATAGGTGCGCACTTTAATGGATGGGGCAAACAATAGGATAAAAGAGTGTCATGTGCAGGTGAAACAATTATCCTGATTGCAACGTCTCTACAGCCCTCTAATCGACTCTCTCGGCTACAGTTTCAGAAGGACCCAATATCTCTAATTACTCTATGGGCGGGTGCGGTTTCGATTCCCGAACAGTGCCAAATGGGTGAATTCGTTTTTGCCATTACATACCATGAAACAGAACACGACTTGTCGCCGTGTTTGTGCGCTGTCAAAGACACATCTTATTCAGATTCATTTTTAAATGTTCAGTCACAGTGGTACACACGATGGATTCGCGACCTTCAAATCAAGCCGTGTAGACCTACTGTCACGCAACGCACGATGAGTACCTATCTTTGTATGTTTACTACCTTATAACAGCGTTTATTTGTTTCAGTGGCAGAAAATATTAAAGTGATGTGTTGAGTCATTGTGTATGCACTTTATTTCGCGATTTCTTTTACAATTTTATTGAAATCTACCTCAATGTTTGTGATAGCAATAGTTAGTAGCATCGCTTAAAATTTTTCTCTGACTATCACACTTTTACTACGTCATACTGCTTTTGATCAATAAAACGGTACGAAAGGACATCTTTCAAACAATCATGGCTGCTTATCGCACAATTTTGTCGCGTCCCTAGCATTTGTTTTATTTTATCGCTTCCCTAGAATTTGTTTGTTTTTATCATTACCCTAGCATTTGTTTCTTTGTTTGCCAACATTTCAAACTGCACCGGTCTGAACGTCAAAAAAGAAAAAAAATTAAAAAACACTCTAGTCGATGCACAGCAGTTTCAAATTTGACTCGCATTGGCATTCAAGAACAAGAAATAATAAAGATCACTGGTCATAGCTATGCGTCTTCCCTGAAATTATTTACAAATGAATGAACAGCACCATTCTGAAATCCTGAATAAGTTGAGGAATACACCATGTAAGTCCCGCGCCGTGGCGTCGTGATCTAAGGCATCTGCCTAGGACTCGCGTTATGGAATGCGCGCTGGTCCGAATCCTCATGGGGGAAGAAATTTTCTCATGTATGGGACCGGTGCCCACCTAGCATCGTGATGCACTTGAGGAGCTATGATATGTAGCCAAATCCGGTAACGCAAAGCAGCTACAACGACTGGAGAGCTCATCGTGCTAACCACACGATACCTCCATTCTGGTTGGATGATCGGCCACCTCTGCTTCGGCATGTGGCCGTGAGGCCAGCAGCCGGCTGGTCGGTCTTTGCCCTTCATGGGCTGTAGCGCCACTGATTAATACACCATGTAAATCAACGAGTTCCACTTCTTTTACGCAAATGTCCAATATAACATCAACTAAACCACATTCAAATTTGAGAATTGTACTTTGAATAATTGTTGTTCCTTTTAAAATTATTCAAGTTTATTTTTTATTTCATTGTCCTTAATTAACAGTTTCCTTGTTTATTTCATCATCACTAATTAAAACTTTTCTAACACTTGTTTATATTATGTAGGTTATGTTTATAGCTTCTATTCTGTGACATTATGGATAGTCACGTACGTATCAGAGATTGTTTAATACTAAGACTTATTGAAAATCCTCTGTCAAGTGACGTTGATTACTGGGATCGGGATACTTGTAGTGGAATGCAACTATTTTAATAAAAATGAAACTGAATCAACAAAGCTTTCTTGACTAGTAACCGTCCACAGAATTCAATGAAGATTCCATATTTGGCACAATTTATAACAAGAAAGCAGCTAATCATAATACACTACTGCCATCTTGCGTAATATTTGTAATGTTGAGATGGTCCAGTAATACATTTGAAGATAGTTGTATTTTCGTAAGTCAATTAATATTTTATTGTATAGGAGTATTTCGTTACTTCTAATCGTGTAATAGTGAATTAAGTGCCACTCGAGTTTTGATTCTTTCTAGATAAATAAAAACCTCTAGTGAGGTTACTGTTGATAATCGCAATCTCCTTTTTAATTAAAAAAAAATACATTTTTTGAAATTGTTATTCGCGGAGATAGGTAAAACAAACGTTATTTATGGAAATATCGAAAGTTTAGGAATGTGATTTTTCAAGTGCTCTAAACAAATTCTCTCCGCGTAAATATCTTACTTACTTACAAATGACTTTTAATGAAATACCTGATTTCAACCAAGGTTCCAATCTCAATCTAATATTACTGCTAATAATCATATCGGTGATATCGTCTGAGATATAAATTATCCAGTATTAATTATTCAGTCATATTTTCCCTCTCAACTTTCCTAATTTCCAAAGAGGTCAGGAAATAGAAGGAGGATAAAATCGCAGAGCACGAAGAGGTCGGAACTCTCCTGTTTGAAAATATATAAAATTAACAGCGTATAAAACCGAATTAAACTTACTGTATGTATGTGAATTTTTACTTTGAAATATAATGGTAACCGGCACTGAGAATAATGCATTCGCAAATATTCTGAAGCTTGTTATTCGTCAGGATGGAATTTCACGCGTACCGCGCCCTTCAACTCAATTTCCAAGCAAAAATTCGGAATTAATTACAAGGGAACACAAGACGTGTTTATCCATCGGTTTCCATTACCTCGCACTATCGGATTCCATCGTATGGGAGTTGCAGTGGGCTAGTGGAACGCGACCGAAATCCTATATCGAATCAATGGCTGGTCAACTGAGTTCATTCCCAGGAATGACTTTCCAGAAAAATCTCTTGGGCCTACTGCATCATGTGCAACTAGAGAAAAGCATCCAGGATCGAATCTTAACGGTCAACTTGAGAAAATACTTTATTTAGTTTTCTCTCGTCTTCAATATTGTAGTCGGCCTGGCTAGCGTAGTCGGTATAGCGCTGTCCTTCTATGCTGGAGGTTGCGGGTTCGATCCCGGCCCAGGTCGATGGCATTTAGGCCTAACTGTGTTTAAATACGACAGGCTCATGTCAGTAAATTTACAAAATTCGGGCACACCTGCGACGCTCATATCACCTCTGTAGTTGCAAGCGTCGTAAAATAATCCGTAATTAATTAATTAAATATTGTATAGTCTTCATAGATTTATCCTTCGAAGAGGAGGAAAAATTCAAATATCTTGGAGCAACAGTAACAAATATAAATTACACTGGGGAAGAAATTAAGCACAGAATAAATTTAGGTTATTATTCGGTTGAGAATATTTTGTCATCTAGTCTGCTGTCAAAATGCCTGAAAGTTAGAATTTATAATACAGTTATATAACCGGTTGTTCTGTATGGTTGTGAAACTTGGACTCTCACTTTGAGGAGGAATAGAGATTAAGGGTGTTTGAGAATAAGATTCTTAAGAAAATATTTCGGGCTAAGAGGGATGAAGTTACAGGAGAACGGAGAAAGTTACACAATTGTATTCTTCACCTGACATAATTAGGAACATTAAATCCAGACGTTTGAGATGGGCAGGGCATGTAGCACGTATGGGCGAATCCAGAAATGCATACAGAGTGTTAGTTGGGAGACCGGAGGGAAAAAGAACTTTGGGGAGGCCGAGACGTAGATGGGAGGATAATATTAAAATGGATTTGAGGGAGGTGGGATATGATGATAGTGGATTAATCTTGCACAGGATAGGGATGGATGGCGGGCTTATGTGAAGGCGGCAATGAACCTGCGGGTTCCTTAAAAGCTATTTGTAAGTAAGTAGGTATAGTCTTCACATATGCATAATGTTTTGTTTCCTGATAGAAAAATGGTATTCAAAGTGCTTTGTATTATTTTTTAAATATTGGGAATAAATATTATTTAGTCACCTAAATACAAAACACTAAAATTGCTATCTTCGAAAATGTTCTCACGTCATTAGAGTTAAAAATATACGTATTATCTCGAATATCTCGCTTACATTTTTTTCTCGAAATATACAAATAAAAAACAGGTGCGCGGCTTATTCGAAATTAATTTGGCAATATTGCCTGATTTTTCTCCCGCGCAACTCCTAAGGTAAGAGAGCATGCAATTCTATTTTGCTCGGGTATTTCAATAATTGTAACATTGTTAAATGACGAAAACATAAAAGAATGAATGAGAGTAATAAAATGCTCACCTTTAATTTAAAAATTGTAACAGTTTCAATTTTCTATCTGTAAAAAATAACCCTCTGGATTTTAGGTTATTATTATAACATAGTCTATAAAAAAAATTGGTTTGTGAACTTTTGTATATGCCATTTCTTTAAAATTACATTATAATTTATAATTTTATATAGGCCCAATAATTTTATTTATCATCAGACTTATTGAGAAAAAATCCCAAGCAGCCAATTTGTCCCAACCAGAATTCGATCCCGGGCTCGCTAGTTCCAAAGTGAGAAACGCTAATCACTACCGCAGAGCGGTGGACACAAATAGGAATATTACATCTATTACATTATTATATTCTTAACTATCATTGTTACAGTAATATGCGTTACAAGAGCGGTAAGTTGAAGTTTTCATGTTCGAGGCAAAGTTTGAAAAAGCGAAACGTAGTTGAGCTCATTTAATTTCCGAGAATTGAAAGAAAACTTACCGCTCGTGTATCGTACATTATTTTGTGTGAAGGTCGTTTATTACATACCTGAAAGAGGAATTTCTAATTAGTTGCAATGAAATCTCCATCTTGGTTTCTGTTCAATGACGGCAAATTTGTAAAACAAAATATCTATCTACAACATTGCTGCTTTAAAATGTTTTCTGTGTTTATTATACTCCAGCAGGCCGTGATATACGTCTTTTTTTTCTCCCCAGTCTATAAATGCGAACTTAAAACAAACGGTAAGGTTATGTAATGATTTTTGCAAATATTTAAAAACAATAATTAACAGTGCAATTTAGGTGAAATTGCAGTGGTAAGTGTCCAATTTATAATTATTACTATATTGAACGTCTCTAATAGTAATATGTTAAAAGCCTAAAGCAGTAAAATCAATATGTCACTTAAGCGGTAAGAAGAGGGAAATTGTTATGTGTGTTAGGTTGGGAATACTGAATGTGGAATTTTAGACTTTCCGCGGATTGGTTTTGTGCGGAAACCAAGCAAATACGCACGATCTCGCACAAAATACTTTTTGTGTCGAAACAATACTACCATGCCATCTTTAAATAACGAAAACTTGCCGCTGTTAACCGAATTAGTAGCGCGGTTGATGGAGAAAGCATATCATAAAGTAAACACAGTGACTATACAGAGTCTCTCCAGATATGGCTTAAAGTTAGTGGAATTATATAGAGTAGAACAAGTTACATTCTTTAATTACTAAGGTTCCATAATTTCGCATAATGAACTCAAAAATGCAGAACTAAACTACAAAAATAGAGAAACTATGAAAATTCTCAATGAGGAGAGTGTTACTCGAAAGATAGTAAGATTCCATAGAACCATGATAATCACGACTTTATTTTACGGGCCAGAAAGCAAGAATAACTCGAAAAACGCGAGAGGATCGCTGGAGATAAAACCGGCAAGTATTTCCTACTTAGGAATGGAAGAACTTTGTACAGTAACTGAAGTTTGAACAAGTAATAATGCGTAAAACATAACCACATCAATGTTGCATCTAGAATAATTTACAATCTTATTGTAACAGATATTGTAAACTTAAGTTATACCTACAGAAAATATTTCTTATGGAAGTAAATATGACAAATGTCTATAAATAAGGAAATAGAGACTTGTGGAAATAGAGCATCATCGACACCACACGTAAACAGAAGAAGTGCATCACGAAACAGGAAGTCTAGAAGCGCAGAGAGGACTGATAAGAATAGTAACTCATCAAGTGGGCAGAAGAAATCAGAAATAACAAATAGAAGAATTGATGAGCTTACGGGAGTGAATGATATTAGAGCATACCTAAGTAAACTAGAGAACACTGTTTTCACAGATCCCTTTAGAAGAAAGAAGAGTGAAGAAGGACAACCTAGTATGGAAGAAGATGCAGGAACCAGTGAAGATGCTGTTTGGGGAGCTGAGGCACAGACTGAGAGAACAACCAGTGAGGGTAGGCTGAGGCGCGCAAGTGAAAACTCAACAAGGAGAAGCGATTGTGGATCAACCGGCAAAGTCAGCGATCAATTTATAAGAATGCCACATGCCGTTGGTAATCCGGAGTGCGCGAGAGGAAGTGCTACAGTATGGAGGAACTGTGCGTTACCGACCGATGGAGTAGAAGAAGGTGACGAACAGTTATTAAGAGGTAATTTGACAAATAGAAATTCTATCAGAAATAAAGTAGATTCAATCAAAACTATAGATACTGAACGAAACTACCTACTAAGAGATAGGCATCAGCAAAGACTAAATTTTCCTAAAATTAGAAATACTTATTATTAATTAAATTAGATAAGCAGACAGGTTTTGTAAATAAGATAGAATTACGTCAAAGTTTTAAAATAATAAAAATTGAAAATAGAGAATTAAGGTAGTTATTAATGTATTCCGATAGCTATATTACTCGTATTTAGTAAAGGTTCAGAAGATAATTTTGATTTTATAAATTGCTTTACTAATATGTTTTAATTTTAATAATACTGCATTTATAATAAATTTAGTAGGCATTATAATAGTAATGAATTGATAATGAGTACATGAGACACAATTATGAAACTAAATTGAGGTTGATTATGTAAGCAACTTGGCAAGTTTGTGTTTAAGCGGGTATGTGTAGTCTTCATTGAAGTTACGCAAACGTTTCTGCTGACAAGGAAATATTGTAAGAAATAAAGATTAACCTACATATAGAATGTATCGAGTCAGCTATTTCAGGTTCATGACTTACATTATGTCGACATCTGATCACATTTTTTTGGAATAATAAGTTATTATGTAAAGTAAGATCTAAATAATTACAATTAAATTGTGAAAAGGGCAGATAAATAAGGTTTAATGTCTTAATGGTTATCATTATTGGTTTAAACATGCACTAAAACCAGACGTAAGTGCAAGTTTGAACCAATAAATTATTGAGATTTGCGTTAAAATAATAAGTCTAGGAAATTGTATATTTAGTATGTAGAACTACATTTGTTTATAGATCTTTTGTTATATTATTAAGTTTTGTACTTGTGAACTATATCAATAAATCAATCAATCAAATCAATCAATCTATAAATTAAGCAGAAATATTGCGAAATGAATTAAAGTATTGCACATGGATTAGGAGAATAAATTCATACATACGTTACTGGTCCAGGGTAATATCGTATATACGCCGATTCGATTAGATTGATCGAAAATTCCCGGAGAACTCTAGTTCGGCCGCCATGAGTATACCCAGGTTCGTACATAGTTGAGTTGTGAATGTGGTGCTAGTTTGACATATTTCTCTGTGCGTGATTGATTGTATAATATTGTGCAACATGCTGACAATTCGATATAATTTAGAAAAAAATGATATTATTTTACAAGAGTTATGCAAAAAAATATTATTTATGATAATAAAGGGGAATATTGCTCTGTGCATGGTTGATTGTATACTATTGTGCAATATGCTGACAATCCGATATAATTTAGAACAAAGGATATTCTTTTACACGAGTTATGTAAAAAAAATATTTATGAAAATAAAGGGAATTTTTTGTCGTAATTATTTTGGAATATACATTCTATCGTCAGAAACAATTTTCTTTTGTTTCGGCATTCTCAAAAATACATTGTATAGAAATTCATCAATATCAGAAAGTTGCTGCTGCCGTTTTATAATGTATTCTTTGGATAACCATTTTAACAGCAACTTAAAATATGGAATAGTTTATTCGGATAATCTACTATTCCGAGTTCGTACAACACATTTATCAAGTAACCATGGAATTAATTTTTACAGAACTTTATTCCCTGTTCGTATAACTGAATCTTAAAGGAATAACCTATCCTCTAATGCTTCTTGCAATAGATAAAAGTAAACTTTACGCAGATTCCTGCAATTTTTCCGACAGGGCTGAAGCATATTTAGAGTGCAGAACGAACATTTCTATGTTCTAAAGTTTTGTTGAGTACGATTTGACATTTATAATATGTTATTAAAGTAAGCACGCTAGTAAAGTAACTTATTAAAACAAGATAGATAGTTGATAGCCGTCCCAACCAGGGTTTAATAATCGGCCTCCTAATCAATTCTAAATTAATATTTTTATTTAATTCAATTTTTTCTTTAATAGAAACCCTAGTTAGGTAGGCTATCATTGAGAAATTTATTGGAAATGCAACAAACAATTTAGGCTACCAGACAAATTTCATTTTATAAAGAATATAAGTGATGATTAATTATGCAAATCGATGAATTCAGTGCAGTGATGGATATCATGTCCAGGGTGCTGTAAGGAACTTTTAATTTTCGGAAGATTTCTAAGGACTCACGTGGGATTGTGGCTCTAACCCCAATCATAATTGCTATAACGTCCCATGTCTTGATGTTATATTTGGTCCCCAAATCGCTGCAGCATGGCAGATAAATTGCCCGTTTTTCTTTGCAGACTTCTCTTGGTTGTTCCTCGCTGTTCTCAAAACGGACTATGGGATCGAGAACGAGTCCACAATTTTTTTTTTCTGTCTATAATAATGATATGTTCTTCGAGTTGAACCATCAGCAGAAAGGCACCCAATTTCCTCGTACACCTCATACTTATCAGCCCGGCGAAGTTCAATGGCAATCATGGACCGAATTTTATTTTGACGGTCAATTCTCAGTAATTCTCCCTTCTGGCAAAAACCCAGTACATGGGCTAAGGTTTCTTGCTCATCGCATCTCCTGCAATGGGCAGTACCAAGGCTTCTGTCTGGGAGGATTCTGACTGGAATAACGTTGCAGCTCATTTTGATCGCTTCAGTCCATTGACTGCAGGAGAGATCCTTCTTGTTGGAAATCCATGCATTCCCTTTCTTCCAGTGGTAATAAAATGTGACACCTTTCCCTTTTCCAGGAAGTTCACTCCATTTCTTAAAGGAGTCTTCACGAAGTGTTCTTCTCAAACATTTTGGACGAAAATCATTAACTTGGTCTGGCTGAAGGGGTAAGCGACTAATACTCAGATCAATTTCGTCTTGAAGGTTTCGGGTAGCGGCAATATAAGGATTGTTTTCATCCAGAAGCAGCCGACATACATTTATGTGCTGAAGAAATGCTTCCCACTGAGCTCTGAAAACTCCTAGACCTCTTAACTTCCGCGGTGCATATATCATGGCATCAGGGATCGAACGATGCACCTCTTTATCAACGTCAAAACATTACCGGATCAACATGACTGATGAACACCTTTAATGCAAATAATCATAAACTATTTATTGAGATGCTTATTCTTTATTTTTATTTAAAAGGACTTCAATAACTGAGATAGTTAGCTAGCGTCTGAGTGAAATGAAGGTGATAATGCCAGCGAAATGAGTCCAGGGTTCAGCGCCAAAAATTGCTCAGCATTTTCTCTTTATGGGTTGAGGGAAATCTCCGGAAGAAAACCTAAATTAGCAGATTGTCACAACCAGAAATTGAACCCTGGCCCGCTCGTTTCACAGTCAGACATTACTTTAAACCGGTTGACGTGATGCTTAGTAGTTCGTCTCAAGGATCAGAGACGTAAATGTAGTAGGGGTTCATAATATAATCGGTGTTTGCACAATTTTTTCGCTCTAAGCTTCTAGTTGGCGTAGAGCAACACCGTCTTTAGAGTCTTCAAATTTTCCTCGCATAATATATTTTACCACAATATGATGTAACATAATCTTGTTAGCAGAATAATTATCTGTTTTTGGAGGAAATATGATCTTGATCATCCGCATTTTCATCATTGTTTCTATTACCAAACTTATTCAGTACACGACATTGCAGGTTGTGTTGCTTTCACGAAAGTAATTTTCGATTCTGTTTGTTTACCTTCATCCGAAAACTTGATGGCATAATAAGTAACTCGACGAGCTTGTTCGTGAATAACCTCAACAGCTTTACCAGGCTTCCAGAGGCCACAGCTTTACGATCCATTGGCCTGTTTAATGTAAATTTAGCACGACACACTGTAATGAATTTCTCAGAAAAGGTTCAAAGCTCCACAAGTTTCTAAACAGTTTTATATTACTCGTACAATTATGTCGAAGAATCTTAATTCACACTTAGCTAGGATTTTCAAGTGTTGAATTACAAGCGTTTGTTTTAGGTACGTTGCTTTCCGCCTGTTTAAGTTTTATTTATTTACTTATTTATTTATTTATTTATTTATTTATTTATTTATTTATTTATTTATTTATTTATTTATTTATTTATTTCCTTATCAATTAATTACTGTTTTAATTTACTTATATTTTATTGTATTTACACATGTATTCATTTATCTAGTTGCCTATTTTAATGATATATTTATTATTTATTTCTTTATTTTTATATACCTACCTACCTACCTATACCCAACCACCCAACCACCCATCCATCCATCTGTCTATCTATCTATCTATCTATCTATCTATCTATCTATCTATCTATCTATCTATCTATCTATCTATCTATCTATCTATCTATCTATCTATCTGTCTGTCTATCTCTGTCTCTGTCTGTCTCTGACTCTCTGTCTCTTCCTGTCTGTCTCTATGTCTCTGTC